>NC_134360.1:654882-909882 GCF_048569485.1 Anomaloglossus baeobatrachus | reverse complement strand
AGGCAAGAAGCTGGGAGAGGAGGCAAGAAGCTGGGAGAGGAGGCAAGAAGCTGGGAGAGGAGGAATGGAGCTGGGAGAGGAGGCAAGAAGCTGGGAGAGGAGGAATGAAGCTGGGAGAGGAGGCATGGAGCTGGTACAGGAGGCAAGAAGCTGGGAGAGGAGGCAGGAAGCTGGGAGAGGAGGCAAGAAGCTGGGAGAGGAGGCATGGAGCTGGTACAGGAGGCAAGAAGCTGGGAGAGAAGGCATGGAGCTGGGAGAGGAGGCATGGAGCTGGGAGAGGAGGCATGGAGCTGGGAGAGGAGGCATGGAGCTGGGAGAGGAGGCAAGAAGCTGGGAGAGGAGGCAAGAAGCTGGGAGAGGAGGCATGGAGCTGGGAGAGGAGGCATGGAGCTGGGAGAGGAGGCATGGAGCTGGGAGAGGAGGCATGGAGCTGGGAGAGGAGGCAAGAAGCTGGGAGAGAAGGCATGGAGCTGGGAGAGGAGGCATGGAGCTGGGAGAGGAGGCAAGAAGCTGGGAGAGGAGGCAAGAAGCTGGTACAGGAGGCATGGAGCTGGGAGAGGAGGCATGCAGCTGGGAGAAGAGGCAAGAAGCTGGGAGAGGAGGCAAGAAGCTGGGAGAGGAGGCATGGAGCTGGGAGAGGAGGCAAGAAGCTGGGAGAGGAGGCAAGAAGCTGGGAGAGGAGGCAAGAAGCTGGGAGAGAAGGCATGGAGCTGGGAGAGGAGGCAAGAAGCTGGGAGAGGAGGCAAGAAGCTGGGAGAGGAGGCATGGAGCTGGGAGAGGAGGCAAGAAGCTGGGAGAGGAGGAATGAAGCTGGGAGAGGAGGCATGGAGCTGGTACAGGAGGCAAGAAGCTGGGAGAGGAGGCAGGAAGCTGGGAGAGGAGGCAAGAAGCTGGGAGAGGAGGCAAGAAGCTGGGAGAGGAGGCAAGAAGCTGGGAGAGGAGGCAAGAAGCTGGGAGAGGAGGCATGGAGCTGGGAGAGGAGGCAAGAAGCTGGGAGAGGAGGCAAGAAGCTGGGAGAGGAGGCATGGAGCTGGGAGAGTAGGCAAGAAGCTGGGAGAGGAGGCAGGAAGCTGGGAGAGGAGGCAAGAAGCTGGGAGAGAAGGCATGGAGCTGGGAGAGGAGGCAAGAAGCTGGGAGAGGAGGCAAGAAGCTGGGAGAGGAGGCAAGAAGCTGGGAGAGGAGGCAAGAAGCTGGGAGAGGAGGCAAGAAGCTGGGAGAGGAGGCATGGAGCTGGGAGAGTAGGCAAGAAGCTGGGAGAGGAGGCATGGAGCTGGGAGAGGAGGCATGGAGCTGGGAGAGGAGGCATGGAGCTGGGAGAGGAGGCAAGAAGCTGGGAGAGGAGGCATGGAGCTGGGAGAGGAGGCATGGAGCTGGGAGAGGAGGCAAGAAGCTGGGAGAGGAGGCATGGAGCTGGGAGAGGAGGCAAGAAGCTGGGAGAGGAGGCATGGAGCTGGGAGAGGAGGCAAGAACCTGGGAGAGGAGGCATGGAGCTGGGAGAGGAGGCATGGAGCTGGGAGAGGTGGCATGGAGCTGGGAGAGGAGACATGGAGCTGGGAGAGGAGACAAGAAGCTGGGAGAGGAGGCATGGAGCTGGGAGAGGTGGCATGGAGCTGGGAGAGGAGGCATGGAGCTGGGAGAGGAGGCAAGAAGCTGGGAGAGGAGGCATGGAGCTGGTACAGGAGGCATGGAGCTGGTACAGGAGGCATGGAGCTGGGAGAGGAGGCATGGAGCTGGGAGAGGTGGCATGGAGCTGGGAGAGGTGGCATGGAGCTGGGAGAGGAGGCATGGAGCTGGGAGAGGAGGCAGGTACAGGAGGCATGGAGCTGGGAGAGGAGGCAAGAAGCTGGGAGAGGAGGCAAGAAGCTGGGAGAGGAGGCATGGAGCTGGGAGAGGAGGCAAGAAGCTGGTACAGGAGGCATGGAGCTGGGAGAGGAGGCATGGAGCTGGGAGAGGTGGCATGGAGCTGGGAGAGGAGGCATGGAGCTGGGAGAGGAGGCAAGAAGCTGGGAGAGGAGGCATGGAGCTGGTACAGGGGGCATGGAGCTGGGAGAGGAGGCATGAAGCTGGGAGAGGAGGCATGGAGCTGGGAGAGGTGGCATGGAGCTGGGAGAGGAGGCATGGAGCTGGGAGAGGTGGCATGGAGCTGGGAGAGGTGGCATGGAGCTGGGAGAGGTGGCATGGAGCTGGGAGAGGTGGCATGGAGCTGGGAGAGGAGGCATGGAGCTGGGAGAGGAGGCATGGAGCTGGTACAGGAGGCATGGAGCTGGTACAGGAGGCATGGAGCTGGGAGAGGTGGCATGGAGCTGGGAGAGGTGGCATGGAGCTGGGAGAGGAGGCATGGAGCTGGGAGAGGTGGCATGGAGCTGGGAAAGGAGGCATGGAGCTGGGAGAGGAGGCAGGTACAGGAGGCATGGAGCTGGGAGAGGAGGCAAGAAGCTGGGAGAGGAGGCAAGAAGCTGGGAGAGGAGGCATGGAGCTGGGAGAGGAGGCAAGAAGCTGGGAGAGGAGGCAACAAGCTGGGAGAGGACCCTAAAAGAGGAGGCAAGAAGCTGGGAGAGGAGGCAAGAAGCTGGGAGAGGAGGGAGGTACAGGAGGCATGGAGCTGGGAGAGGAGGCAAGAAGCTGGGAGAGGAGGCATGGAGCTGGGAGAGAAGGCATGGAGCTGGGGGAGGTGGCATGGAGCTGGGAGAGGTGGCATGGAGCTGAGAGAGGAGGCATGGAGCTGGGAGAGGTGGCATGGAGCTGGGAGAGGAGGCAGATACAGGAGGCATGGAGCTGGGAGAGGAGGCATGGAGCTGGGAGAGGAGGCAGGTACAGGAGGCATGGAGCTGGGAGAGGAGGCAAGAAGCTGGGAGAGGAGGCATGGAGCTGGGAGAGAAGGCATGGAGCTGGGAGAGGAGGCAGGTACAGGAGGCATGGAGCTGGGAGAGGAGGCAAGAAGCTGGGAGAGGAGGCATGGAGCTGGGAGAGGTGGCATGGAGCTGGGAGAGGAGGCAAGAAGCTGAGAGAGGAGGCATGGAGCTGGGAGAGGAGGCATGGAGCTGGAAGAGGAGGCAGGTACAGGAGGCATGGAGCTGGGAGAGGTGGCATGGAGCCGGGAGAGGAGGCATGGAGCTGGGAGAGGAGGCATGGAGCTGGGAGAGGAGGCAAGAAGCTGGGAGAGGAGGCAAGAAGCTGGGAGAAGAGGCATGGAGCTGGGAGAGGAGGCAAGAAGCTGGGAGAGGAGGCATGAAGCTGGGAGAGGAGGCAACAAGCTGGGAGAGGACCCTAAAAGAGGAGGCAAGAAGCTGGGAGAGGAGGCATGGAGCTGGGAGAGGAGGCAAGAAGCTGGGAGAGGAGGGAGGTACAGGAGGCATGGAGCTGGGAGAGGAGGCAAGAAGCTGGGAGAGGAGGCATGGAGCTGGGAGAGGAGGCATGGAGCTGGGAGAGGAGGCAAGAAGCTGGGAGAGAAGGCATGGAGCTGGGAGAGGTGGCATGGAGCTGGGAGAGGAGGCAAGAGGCTGGGAGAGGAGGCATGGAGCTGGGAGAGGTGGCATGGAGCTGGGAGAGGAGGCATGGAGCTGGGAGAGGAATCAAGAAGCTGGGAGAGGAGGCATGGAGCTGGGAGAGGAGGCAAGAAGCTGGGAGAGGAGGCATGGAGCTGGGAGAGGAGGCAAGAAGCTGGGAGAGGAGGCATGGAGCTGGGAGAGGAGGCATGGAGCTGGGAGAGGAGGCAAGAAGCTGGGAGAGGAGGCATGGAGCTTTGAGAGGTGGCATGGAGCTTTGAGAGGTGGCATGGAGCTGGGAGAGGAGGCATGGAGCTGGGAGAGGTGACATGGAGCTGGGAGAGGAGGCATGGAGCTGGGAGAGGAAGCAAGAAGCTGGGAGAGGAGGCATGGAGCTGGGAGAGGAGGCAAGGAGCTGGGAGAGGAGGCATGGAGCTGGGAGAGGAGGCAAGTAGCTGGGAGAGGAGGCATGGAGCTGGGAGAGGAGGCATAGAGCTGAGAGAGGAAGCAAGAAGCTGAGAGAGGAGGCATGGAGCTGGGAGAGGAGGCATGGAGCGAGCTGGGAGAGGTGGCATGGAGCTGAGAGAGGAGGCAAGAAGCTGGGAGAGGAGGCAGGTACAGGAGGCATGGAGCTGGGAGAGGAGGCAAGAAACTGGGAGAGGAGGCATGGAGCTCGGAGAGGAGGCATGGAACTGGGAGAGGAGGCATGGAGCTGGGAGAGGTGGCATAGAGCTGGGAGAGGAGGCAAGAAGCTGAGAGAGGAGGCATGGAGCTGAGAGAGGAGGCAGGTACAGGAGGCAAGAAGCTGGGAGAGGAGGCATGGAGCTGGGAGAGGAGGCATGGAGCTGGGAGAGGAGGCAAGAAGCTGGGAGAGGAGGCAACAAGCTGGGAGAGGAGGCATGAAGCTGGGAGAGGAGGCAACAAGCTGGGAGAGGACCCTAAAAGAGGAGGCAAGAAGCTGGGAGAGGAGGCAAGAAGCTGGGAGAGGAGGGAGGTACAGGAGGCATGGAGCTGGGAGAGGAGGCAAGAAGCTGGGAGAGGAGGCATGGAGCTGGGAGAGGAGGCATGGAGCTGGGAGAGGAGGCAAGAAGCTGGGAGAGGAGGAATGAAGCTGGGAGAGGAGGCATGGAGCTGGTACAGGAGGCAAGAAGCTGGGAGAGGAGGCAGGAAGCTGGGAGAGGAGGCAAGAAGCTGGGAGAGGAGGCATGGAGCTGGTACAGGAGGCAAGAAGCTGGGAGAGAAGGCATGGAGCTGGGAGAGGAGGCATGGAGCTGGGAGAGGAGGCATGGAGCTGGGAGAGGAGGCAAGAAGCTGGAAGAGGAGGCAAGAAGCTGAGAGAGGAGGCATGGAGCTGGGAGAGGAGGCATGGAGCTGGGAGAGGAGGCAAGAAGCTGGGAGAGGAGGCATGGAGCTGGGAGAGGAGGCAAGAAGCTGGGAGAGGAGGCATGGAGCTGGGAGAGGAGGCAAGAACGTGGGAGAGGAGGCATGGAGCTGGGAGAGGAGGCATGGAGCTGGGAGAGGAGGCATGGAGCTGGGAGAGGTGGCATGGAGCTGGGAGAGGTGGCATGGAGCTGGGAGAGGAGGCATAGAGCTGGGAGAGGAGGCAAGAAGCTGGGAGAGGAGGCATGGAGCTGGGAGAGGTGGCATGGAGCTGGGAGAGGAGGCATGGAGCTGGGAGAGGAGGCATGGAGCTGGGAGAGGAGGCAAGAAGCTGGGAGAAGAGGCATGGAGCTGGGAGAGGAGGCAAGAAGCTGGGAGAGGAGGCATGAAGCTGGGAGAGGAGGCAACAAGCTGGGAGAGGACCCTAAAAGAGGAGGCAAGAAGCTGGGAGAGGAGGCATGGAGCTGGGAGAGGAGGCAAGAAGCTGGGAGAGGAGGGAGGTACAGGAGGCATGGAGCTGGGAGAGGAGGCAAGAAGCTAGGAGAGGAGGCATGGAGCTGGGAGAGGAGGCATGGAGCTGGGAGAGAAGGCATGGAGCTGGGAGAGGAGGCAAGAAGCTGGGAGAGAAGGCATGGAGCTGGGAGAGGTGGCATGGAGCTGGGAGAGGAGGCAAGAGGCTGGGAGAGGAGGCATGGAGCTGGGAGAGGTGGCATGGAGCTGGGAGAGGAGGCATGGAGCTGGGAGAGGAAGCAAGAAGCTGGGAGAGGAGGCATGGAGCTGGGAGAGGAGGCAAGAAGCTGGGAGAGGAGGCATGGAGCTGGGAGAGGAGGCATGGAGCTGGGAGAGGAGGCATGGAGCTGGGAGAGGAGGCATGGAGCTGGGAGAGGAGGCAAGAAGCTGGGAGAGGAGGCATGGAGCTTTGAGAGGTGGCATGGAGCTGGGAGAGGAGGCATGGAGCTGGGAGAGGAGGCATGGAGCTGGGAGAGGTGACATGGAGCTGGGAAAGGAGGCATGGAGCTGGGAGAGGAAGCAAGAAGCTGGGAGAGGAGGCAAGGAGCTGGGAGAGGAGGCAAGGAGCTGGGAGAGGAGGCATGGAGCTGGGAGAGGAGGCAAGTAGCTGGGAGAGGAGGCATGGAGCTGGGAGAGGAGGCAAGAAGCTGAGAGAGGAGGCATGGAGCTGGGAGAGGAGGCATAGAGCTGAGAGAGGAAGCAAGAAGCTGAGAGAGGAGGCAGGTACAGGAGGCATGGAGCTGGGAGAGGTGGCATGGAGCTGGGAGAGGAGGCATGGAGCTGGGAGAGGAGGCATGGAGCTGGGAGAGGAGGCATGGAGCTGGGAGAGGAGGCAAGAAGCTGGGAGAAGAGGCATGGAGCTGGGAGAGGAGGCAAGAAGCTGGGAGAGGAGGCATGAAGCTGGGAGAGGAGGCAACAAGCTGGGAGAGGACCCTAAAAGAGGAGGCAAGAAGCTGGGAGAGGAGGCATGGAGCTGGGAGAGGAGGCATGGAGCGAGCTGGGAGAGGTGGCATGGAGCTGAGAGAGGAGGCAAGAAGCTGGGAGAGGAGGCAGGTACAGGAGGCATGGAGCTGGGAGAGGAGGCAAGAAACTGGGAGAGGAGGCATGGAACTGGGAGAGGAGGCATGGAACTGGGAGAGGAGGCATGGAGCTGGGAGAGGTGGCATGGAGCTGGGAGAGGAGGCAAGAAGCTGAGAGAGGAGGCATGGAGCTGGGAGAGGAGGCAGGTACAGGAGGCATGGAGCTGGGAGAGGAGGCAAGAAGCTGGGAGAGGAGGCAAGAAGCTGGGAGAGGAGGCATGGAGCTGGGAGAGGAGGCAACAAGCTGGGAGAGGAGGCAACAAGCTGGGAGAGGAGGCATGAAGCTGAGAGAGGAGGCAACAAGCTGGGAGAGGACCCTAAAAGAGGAGGCAAGAAGCTGGGAGAGGAGGCAAGAAGCTGGGAGAGGAGGGAGGTACAGGAGGCATGGAGCTCGGAGAGGAGGCAAGAAGCTGGGAGAGGAGGCATGGAGCTGGGAGAGGAGGCATGGAGCTGGGAGAGAAGGCATGGAGCTGGGAGAGAAGGCATGGAGCTGGGAGAGGTGGCATGGAGCTGAGAGAGGAGGCATGGAGCTGGGAGAGGTGGCATGGAGCTGGGAGAGGAGGCAGATACAGGAGGCATGGAGCTGGGAAAGGAGGCATGGAGCTGGGAGAGGAGGCAGGTACAGGAGGCATGGAGCTGGGAGAGGAGGCAAGAAGCTGGGAGAGGAGGCATGGAGCTGGGAGAGAAGGCATGGAGCTGGGAGAGGAGGCAGGTACAGGAGGCATGGAGCTGGGAGAGGAGGCAAGAAGCTGGGAGAGGAGGCATGGAGCTGGGAGAGGTGGCATGGAGCTGGGAGAGGTGGCATGGAGCTGGGAGAGGAGGCATGGAGCTGGGAGAGGAGGCATGGAGCTGGGAGAGGAGGCAGGTACAGGAGGCATGGAGCTGGGAGAGGTGGCATGGAGCTGGGAGAGGAGGCATGGAGCTGGGAAAGGAGGCAGGTACAGGAGGCATGGAGCTGGGAGAGGAGGCAAGAAGCTGGGAGAGGAGGCATGGAGCTGGGAGAGGAAGCAAGAAGCTGGGAGAGGAGGCATGGAGCTGGGAGAGGAGGCAAGGAGCTGGGAGAGGAGGCAAGAAGCTGGGAGAGGAGGCATGGAGCTGGGAGAGGAGGCAAGAAGCTGGGAGAGGAGGCATGGAGCTGGGAGAGGAGGCAAGAAGCTGGGAGAGGAGGCATGGAGCTTTGAGAGGTGGCATGGAGCTTTGAGAGGTGGCATGGAGCTGGGAGAGGAGGCATGGAGCTGGGAGAGGAGGCATGGAGCTGGGAGAGGAGGCATGGAGCTGGGAGAGGTGACATGGAGCTGGGAGAGGAGGCATGGAGCTGGGAGAGGAAGCAAGAAGCTGGGAGAGGAGGCATGGAGCTGGGAGAGAAGGCAAGGAGCTGGGAGAGGAGGCATGGAGCTGGGAGAGGAGGCATGGAGCTGGGAGAGGAGGCATGGAGCTGGGAGAGGAGGCAAGTAGCTGGGAGAGGAGGCATGGAGCTGGGAGAGGAGGCAAGAAGCTGAGAGAGGAGGCATGGAGCTGGAAGAGGAGGCATAGAGCTGAGAGAGGAAGCAAGAAGCTGAGAGAGGAGGCATGGAGCTGGGAGAGGAGGCATAGAGCTGGGAAAGGAGGCAACAAGCTGGGAGAGGAGGCATGGAGCTAGGAGAGAAGGCAACAAGCTGGGAGAGGACCTATAGAGCTAAAAGAGGAGGCTTGAAGCTGGGAGAGGAGGCTTGGTGCTGGAAGAGGAAGCTTGGAGCTGGGAGAGGAGGCTTGGAGCTGGTACAGGAGGCATGGAGCTGGGAGAGGAGGCAAGAAGCTGGGAGAGGAGGCAAGAAGCTGGGAGAGGAGGCATGGAGCTGGGAGAGGAGGCAAGAAGCTGGGAGATGTGGCTGGGAGAGGAGGCATGAAGCTGGGAGAGGAGGCAAGAAGATGGAAAAGCAAGCATTGAGCTGAAAGAGGAGGCAACAAGCTGGGAGAGGAGGCATTGAACTGGCAGAGGAGGCAACTAGGTGGGGGAGGACCCATAGAGCTAAAAGAGGAGACATGGAGCTGGGAGAGGAGGTATGGAGCTGGGAGAGGAGGCAAGACGCTGGGAGAGGAGGCATGGAGCTGGGAGGGGGCAAGGAGCACAAAGAAGAGTCATGGAGCACGGAGAGTAGGCTGGGAGAGGAAGCATGAGGATGGCAAAGGAGGCAAGAAGCTGGGAGAGGAGGCATGGCACTGGAGGCATGGAGCTGTGAGATAAGGTATGGAGCTGGGAGAGAAGGCAAGAAGATGGGAGAGGAGACAAGGACCTGAGAGAGGAAGTGGTGAGCCACGAAAGGAGGCATGGAGCTGGCAGAGGAGGCAAGGAGCTGGGAGAGGAGGTATCAAGTTGGGAGAAAAGGCATGGAGCTGGGAGAGGAGGCAATGACCTGAGAGAGGAAGCCGGGAGCTGCAAAAGGAGGCATGGAGCTGGGAGAAGAGGCAAGGAGCTGGGAGAGTAGGCATGGAGCTGGGAGAGTAGGAATGGAGCTGGGAGAGGAAGCAAGAAGCTGGGAGAGGAGGCATGGAGCTGGGAGAGGAGGCATGGAGCTGGTACAGGAGGCATGGAGCTGGTACAGGAGGCATGGAGCTGGGAGAGGAGGCAAGAAGCTGGGAGAGGAGGCATGGATCTGGGAGAGGAGACATGAGGCTGGGAGAGGAGTCAACAAGCTGGGAGAGGAGTCAACAAGCTGGGAGAGAAGGCATGAAGCTGGGAGAGGAGGCATGAAGCTGGGCGAAGACACTAAAAGAGGAGGCAAGAAGCTGGGAAAGGAGGCATGGAGCTGGGACAGGAGGCATTGAGCTTGGAGCTGGCACAGGAGGCAAGAAGCTGGGAGAGGAGACATGGAGCTGGGAGATGAAGCAAGAAGCTGGGAGAGGAGGCATGGAGCTGGGAGAGGAGGCAAGAAGATGGAAGAGCAGACATGGAGCTGAGAGAGGAGGCAACAACCTGGGAGATGAGGCATGGAGCTGGCAGAGGAGGCAACTAGCTGGGAGAGGACCCATAGAGTTAAAAGAGGAGGCATGGAGCTGGGAGAGGAGGCATGGAGCTGGGAGAGGAGGCATGGAGCTGGGAGAGGAGGCATGGAGCTGGGAGAGGAGGCATGGAGCTGGGAGAGGAGGCATGGAGCTGGGCGAGGAGGCATGGAGCTGGGCGAGGAGGCATGGAGCTGGGAGAGGAGGCAAGAAGCTGGGAGAGGAGGCATGGAGATGGGAGGAGGCAAGGAGCACAGAGAAGAGGCATGGAGCAGGGAGAGTAAGCTGGGAGAGGAAGCATGAGGATGGCAAAGGAGGCAAGAAGCTGGGAGAGGAGGTATGGGCATGGCACTGGAGGCATGGATCTGGGAGGGGAGGCATGGAGCTTTGAGATAAGGTATGGAGCTGGGAGAGAAGGCAAGAAGCTGGGAGAGGAGGTATCAAGTTGGGAGAGGAGGCATGGAGCTGGGAGAGGAGGCAATGACCTGAGAGAGGAAGTGGTGAGCCACGAAAGGAGGCATGGAGCTGGCAGAGGAGGCAAGGAGCTGGGAGAGGAGGTATCAAGTTGGGAGAGGAGGCATGGAGCTGGGAGAAGAGGCAAGGAGCTGGGAGAGGAGGCAAGAAGCTGGGAGAGGAGGCATGGAGCTGGGAGAGGAGGCAACAAGCTGGGAGAGGAGGCATGGAGCTGGGAGAGAAGGCAACAAGCTGGGAGAGGACCCATAGCGCTAAAAGAGGAGGCAAGACGCTGGGAGAGGAGGCAGGAGCTGGGAGAGGAGGCATGGAGCTGGTACAGGAGGCAGAAGAAGCTGGGAGAAGAAGCAAGAAGCTAGGAGAGGAGGCATGGAGCTGGGAGAGGAGGCATGAAGCTGGGAGAGGAGGCATGAAGCTGGGAGAGGAGGCATGAAGCTGGGAGAGGAGGCATGAAGCTGGGAGAGGAGGCATCAAGCTGGGAGAGGAGGCATGAAGCTGGGAGAGGACCCTAAAAGAGGAGGCAACAAGCTGGGAGAGGAGGCATGGAGCTGGGACAGGAGGCAAGAAACTGGGAGAGGAGGAATGGAGCTGGTACAGGAGGCAAGAAGCTGGGAGAGGAGGCATGGAGCTGGGAGAGGAGGCAAGAAGCTGGGAGAGGAGGCAAGAAACTGGGAGAGGAGGCATGGAGCTGGGAGAGGAGGCAAGAAGCTGGGAGAGGAGGCATGGAGCTGGGAGAGGAGGCAAGAAGCTGGGAGAGGAGGCATGAATCTGGGAGAGGAGGTAAGAAGCTGGGAGAGAAGGAATGGAACTGGTACAGGAGGCAAGAAGCTGGGAGAGGAGGCATTGAGCTGGGAGAGGAGGAAAGAAGCTGGGAGAGGAGCCATGGAGCTGGGAGAGGAGGCAAGAAGCTGGGAGAGGAGGCAAGAAGCTGGGAGAGGAGGCATGGAGCTGGAAGAGGATGCAAGAAGCTGGGAGAGGAGGCATGGAGCTGGTACAGGAGGCATGGAGCTGGGAGAGGAGGCATGGTGCTGGGCGAAGAGGCAAGAAGCTGGGAGAAGAGGCATGGAGCTGGTACAGGAGGCATGGAGCTGGGAGAGGAGGCATGGAGCCGGGAGAGGAGGCATGGAGCTGAGAGAGGAGGCATGGAGCTGGAAGAAGAGGCAAGAAGCTGGGAGAGGAGGCATGGAGTTGGGAGAGGAGGCATGGAGCTGGTACAGGAGGCATGGAGCTGGGAGAGGAGGCATAGAGCTGGGAGTGGAGGCAAGAAGCTGGGAGAGGAGGCATGGATCTGGAAGAGGAGGCAAGAAGCTGGGAGAGGAGGCATGTGCTGAGAGATGAGGCATGGAGCTGGGAGAAGAGGCAAGAAGCTGGGAGAGGAGGCATGGAGCTGGAAGAGGAGGCAAGAAGCTGGGAGAGGAGGCATGTGCTGAGAGATGAAGCATGGAGCTAGGAGAAGAGGCATGGAGCTGGTACAGGAGGCATGGAGGTGGGAGAGGAGGCATGGAGCTGGCAGAGGAGGCATGGAGCTGGGAGAGGAGGCATGGAGCTGGGAGAGAAGGCAAGAAGCTGGGAGAGGAGGCAAGAAGCTGGGAGAGGAGGCAAGAAGCTGGGAGAGGAGGCATGGAGCTGGGAGAGGAGGCATGGAGCTGGGAGAGGAGGCATGGAGCTGGGAGAGGAGGCATGGAGCTGGGAGAGGAGGCATGGAGCTGGGAGAGGAGGTATGGAGCTGGGAGAGGAGGCAAGAAGCTGGGAGAGGAGGCATGGAGCTGGTACAGGAGGCATGGAGCCGGGAGAGGAGGCATGGAGCTGAGAGAGGAGGCATGGAGCTGGAAGAGGAGGCAAGAAGCTGGTAGAGGAGGCATGGAGCTGGTACAGGAGGCATGGAGTTGGTACAGGAGGCATGGAGCTGGGAGAGGAGGCATAAAGCTGGGAGTGGAGGCAAGAAGCTGGGAGTGGAGGCAAGAAGCTGGGAGAGAAGGCATGGAGCTGGGAAAGAAGGCAAGAAGCTGGGAGAGGAGGCATGGAGCTGTGAGAAGAGGCATGGAGCTGGGAGAGGAGGCAAGAAGCTGGGAGAAGAGGCATGGAGCTGGGAGAGGAAGCATGGAGCTGGCAGAGGAGGCAAGAAGCTGGGAGCGGAGGCATGGAGCTGGGAGAAGAGGCAAGAAGCTGGGAGAGGTGGCAAGAAGCTGGGAGAGAAGGCATGGAGCTGGGAGAGGAGGCATGGAACTGGGAGAGGAGGCATGGAGCTGGGAGAGGAGGCATGGAGCTGGGAGAGGAGGCAACAATCTGGGAGTGGAGGCATGAAGCTGGGAGAGGAGGCAACAAGCTGGGAGAGGAGGCAACAAGCTGGGAGATGACCCTAAAAGAGGAGGCAAGAAGCTGGGAGAGGAGGCATGGAGCTGGGACAGGAGGCAAGAAGCTGGGAGAGGAGGTATGGAGCTGGTACAGGAGGCAAGAAGCTGGGAGAGAAGGCATTGAGCTGGGAGAGGAGGCATGGAGCTGGGAGAGGAGGCATGAAGCTGGGAGAGGAGGCAACAAGCTGGGAGAGGACCCTTAAAGAGGAGGCAAGAAGCTGGGAGAGGAGGCATGGTGCTGGGACAGGAGGCAAGAAGCTGGGAGAGGAGGTATGGAGCTGGTACAGGAGACAAGAAGCTGGGAGAGGAGGCATGGAGCTGGGAGAGGAGGCATGGAGCTGGGAGAGGAGGCAAGAAGCTGGGAGAGGAGGCAAGAAGCTGGGAGAGGAGGCATGGAGCTGGGAGAGGAGGCAAGAAGCTGGGAGAGGAGGCATGGAGCTGAGAGAGGAGGAAAGAAGCTGGGATAGGAGGCATGAAGCTGGGAGAGGAGGCAAGAAGCTGGGAGAGAAGGCATGGAACTGGTACAGGAGGCAAGAAGCTGGGAGAGGAGGCATGGAGCTGGGAGAGGAGGCAAGAAGCTGGGAGAGGAGGCATGGAGCTGGGAGAGGAGGCAAGAAGCTGGGAGAGGAGGCATGAAGCTGGGAGAGGAGGCATTGAGCTGGAAGAGGAGGCAAGAAGCTGGGAGAAGAGGCATGGAGCTGAGAGAGGAGGCAAGAAGTTGGGAGAGGAGGCATGGAGCTGGGAGAGGAGGCATGGAGCTGGGAGAGGAGGCAAGAAGCTGGGAGAGGAGGCATTGAGCTGGGAGAGGAGGCAAGAAGCTGGGAGAGGAGGCATGGAGCTGGGAGAGGAGGCAAGAAGCTGGGAGAGGAGGCAAGAAGCTGAGAGAGGAGGCATGGAGCTAGGAGAGGATGCAAGATGCTGGGAGAGGAGGCATGGAGCTGGTACAGGAAGCATGGAGCTGGGAGAGGAGGCATGGTGATGGGAGAAGAGGCAAGAAGCTGGGAGAGGAGGCAAGGAGCTGGGAGAGGAGGCATGGAGCTGGGAGAGGAGGCATGGAGCTGGGAGTGGAGGCATGGAGCTGGGAGTGGATGCATGGAGCTGGGAGTGGATGCATGGACCTGGGAGTGGAGGCATGGAGCTGGGAGAGGATGCAAAAAGCTGGGAGAGGAGGCATGGAGCTGGGAGAGGAGGCAAAAAGCTGGGAGAGGAGGCATGGAGCTGTGAGAGGAGGCATGGAGCTTGTACAGGAGGCATGGAGCTGGCAGAGGAGGCATAGAGCTGGGAGTGGAGGCAAGAAGCTGGGAGAGGAGGCATGGAGCTGAGAGAGGAGGCATGGAGCTGGAAGAGGAGGCAAGAAGCTGGGAGAGGAGGCATGGAGCTGGTACAGGAGGCATGGAGCTGGTACAGGAGGCATGGAGCTGGTAGAGGAGGCATAGAGCTGGGAGAGGAGGCAAGAAGCTGGGAGAGGAGGCAAGAAGCTGGGAGAGGAGGCAAGAAGCTGGGAGGGGAGGAATGGAGCTGGGAGAGGAGGCAAGAAGGTGGGAGAGAAGGCAAGAAGCTGGGAGAGGAGGCATGGAGCTGGGAGAGGAGGCATGGAGCCGGGAGAGGAGGCATGGAGCTGGGAGAGGAGGCAAGAAGCTGGGAGAGGAGGCATGGAGCTGAGAGAGGAGGCATTGAGCTGGTACAGGAGGCATGGAGCTGGGAGAGGAGGCATAGAGCTGAGAGTGGAGGCAAGAAGCTGGGAGAGGAGGCAAGAAGCTGGGAGAGGAGGCATGGAGCTGGGAGAGGAGGCAAGAAGGTGGGAGAGAAGGCAAAAAGCTGGGAGAGGAGGCATGGAGCTGGTAGAGGAGGCATGGAGCTGGTAGAGGAGGCATTGAGCTGGTACAGGAGGCATGGAGCTGGGAGAGGAGGCAAGAAGCTGGGAGAAGAGGCATGGAGCTGGGAGAGGAGGCAAGAAGCTGGGAGAGGATGCAAGATGCTGGTAGAGGAGGCATGGAGATGGGAGAGGAGGCAAGGAGCTGGGAGAGGAGGCAAGGAGCTGGGAGAGGAGGCATGGAGCTGGGAGAAGAGGCATGGAGCTGGGAGAGGAGGCATGGAGCTGGGAGAGGAGACATGGAGCTGGGAGAGGAGGCTAGAAGCTGGGAGAGGAGGCATTAAGCTGGGAGAGGAGGCATGGAGCTGGTACAAGAGACATGGAGCTGGTACAGGAGGCATGGAGCTGGGAGAGGAGGCATGGAGCTGGGAGAGGATGCAAGAGGCTGGGAGAGGATGCATGGAGCTGGTACAGGAGGCATGGAGCTGGGAGAGGAGGCATAGAGCTGGGAGAGGAGGCAAGAAGCTGGGAGAGGAGGCATGAAGCTAGGAGAGGAGGCATGAAGCTAGGAGAGGAGGCATGGAGCTGGGAGAGGAGGCAAGAAGCTGGGAGAGGAGGCAAGAAGCTGGGAGAGGAGGCAAGGAACTGGGAGAGGAGGCAAGGAGCTGGGAGAGGAGGTAAGAAGCTGGGAGAGGAGGCAAAAAGCTGGGAGAGGAGGCAAGAAGCTGGGAGAGGAGGCATGAAGCCGGGAGAGGAGGCAAGGAGCCGGGAGAGGATAGAAGCTGGGAGAGGAGGCATGGAGCTGGGAGAGGAGGCATGGAGGTGGGAGAGGAGGAATGGAGCTGGAAGAGTAGGCATGGAGCTGGTACAGGAGGCATGGAGCTGGAAGAGGAGGCATGGAGCTGGGAGAGGAGGCATGGAGCTGGGAGAGGAGGCATGGAGCTGGGAGAGCAGGCATGGAGCTGGGAGAGCAGGCATGGAGCTGAGAGAGAAGGCAAGAAGCTGGGAGAGGAGGCAAGAAGCTGGGAAAGGAGGCAAGAAGCTGGGAGAGGAGGCATAGAGCTGGGAAAGGAGGCATAGAGCTGGGAGAGGAGGCATAGAGCTGGGAGAGGAGGCAAGAAGCTGGGAGAGGAGGCATGAAGCTAGGAGAGGAGGCATGAAGCTAGGAGAGGAGGCATGGAGCTGGGAGAGGAGGCAAGAAGCTGGGAGAGGAGGCAAGAAGCTGGGAGAGGAGGCAAGGAGCTGGGAGAGGAGGTAAGAAGCTGGGAGAGGAGGCAAAAAGCTGGGAGAGGAGGCAAGAAGCTGGGAGAGGAGGCATGAAGCCGGGAGAGGAGGCAAGGAGCCGGGAGAGGATAGAAGCTGGGAGAGGAGGCATGGAGCTGGGAGAGGAGGCATGGAGGTGGGAGAGGAGGAATGGAGCTGGAAGAGTAGGCATGGAGCTGGTACAGGAGGCATGGAGCTGGAAGAGGAGGCATGGAGCTGGGAGAGGAGGCATGGAGCTGGGAGAGGAGGCATGGAGCTGGGAGAGGATGCAAGAGGCTGGGAGAGGATGCATGGAGCTGGTACAGGAGGCATGGAGCTAGGAGAGGAGGCATAGAGCTGGGAGAGGAGGCAAGAAGCTGGGAGAGGAGGCATGAAGCTAGGAGAGGAGGCATGAAGCTAGGAGAGGAGGCATGGAGCTGGGAGAGGAGGCAAGAAGCTGGGAGAGGAGGCAAGAAGCTGGGAGAGGAGGCAAGGAACTGGGAGAGGAGGCAAGGAGCTGGGAGAGGAGGTAAGAAGCTGGGAGAGGAGGCAAAAAGCTGGGAGAGGAGGCAAGAAGCTGGGAGAGGAGGCATGAAGCCGGGAGAGGAGGCAAGGAGCCGGGAGAGGATAGAAGCTGGGAGAGGAGGCATGGAGCTGGAGAGGAGGCATGGAGGTGGGAGAGGAGGAATGGAGCTGGAAGAGTAGGCATGGAGCTGGTACAGGAGGCATGGAGCTGGAAGAGGAGGCATGGAGCTGGGAGAGGAGGCATGGAGCTGGGAGAGGAGGCATGGAGCTGGGAGAGGAGGCAAGAAGGTGGGAGAGAAGACAAAAAGCTGGGAGAGGAGGCATGGAGCTGGTAGAGGAGGCATTGAGCTGGTACAGGAGGCATGGAGCTGGGAGAGGAGGCAAGAAGCTGGGAGAAGAGGCATGGAGCTGGGAGAGGAGGCAAGAAGCTGGGAGAGGATGCAAGATGCTGTGTGAGGTAGCGTCGTCGGCTGCGCTGCAGAAGACACGGGATCCAGGCACCAAGGGTCACAGCACACGGTTTATTCCAAAGAAAAAAGTTCACAATAGTACATAGGTGCCTTTCCGGCAGAGAACTCAGGGAGATGGGATCACCCTCTCACACCCGGCACACCTGCCCTTGTTCCTGAATCTATTTATCCCTCCCTTCAGCCTGTAGGGAAAACAGCATTAACCCTATAGTGGATTATCATGGAGTGAGCACAACCGGGGCGAGACATACCGGCCGTCATAGATAACCCCGGTCACAGTCTCACATACCCCCCCCCTCAGTTCAAGCGTGCGGGGTTGAACTCCAGCCATCAAACACGGGCCGCGGGACAAGGCATCGGCGTTGCCCTGCAACCTACCGGCCCGGTGTTCAACCGTAAACCGGAAGTTCTGCAGAGAAAGGAACCACCGGGTAACCCGGGCATTCCGTTCCTTGGCGGACCTCATCCAGACCAGTGGAGAGTGATCCGTCACCAAGCGAAACTGCCGTCCCAGCAGATAATAGCGTAGGGACTCCAAGGCCCACTTGATCGCCAGGCACTCCTTCTCCACTACGCTATAATTCCGCTCGGGAGGGGTGAGCTTCCTACTCAAGAAGGTGACGGGGTGTTCCTCCCCCTGAACCACCTGAGACAGCACTGCCCCTAGGCCGACCTCCGAGGCGTCAGTCTGTACAATGAACTCCTTCCGGAAATCAGGGTTGACCAGAACGGGCTGTCCGCACAGGACCCCCTTCAGGGCCCGGAAGGAGTCCTCGGCCTGCGGAGTCCAGCGCACCATGACGGACTTCTTGCCTTTGAGAAGGTCCGTCAAGGGGGCTGATAGTCCCGCAAAATCCTTTACAAACCTCCTGTAGTACCCCACGATACCCAGGAAGGCCCTAACCTGCTTCGTGGTCAGGGGTCTAGGCCACTTCTGGATCGCCTCAACCTTGTTAATTTGGGGCTTAATCACTCCTTGGCCTATCACGTAGCCCAAGTAGCGGGCTTCCGTGAGTCCCAACGCACATTTCTTGGGATTGGCTGTCAATCCGGCTGTTCGAAGCGCGTCCACCACCGCTTGTACCTGTTCCAAGTGGGTCTGCCAATCGGAGCTGTAAATAATGATGTCATCCAGGTACGCTGATGCATACGCCTGGTGGGGTTCCAGCACTAAGTCCATCAACCTCTGGAACGTGGCCGGAGCGCCATGTAACCCAAAAGGCAAGACAACATAGTGGAAGAGACCCTCCGGCGTAACAAAAGCGGTTTTTTCCTTGGCGGACTCAGTTAGTGGCACCTGCCAGTACCCCTTGGTCAGGTCGAGCGTGGTAAAATATCGCGCCTGTCCCAGCCTATCAATCAGCTCATCCACCCGGGGCATGGGGTAGAGATCGAACTTGGATATTTCGTTCAATCTCCTAAAGTCATTGCAGAACCTTAAGGAGCCATCGGGTTTTGGTATTAGGACAATCGGACTAGCCCATTCACTCCGGGATTTTTCGATGACCCCCAGGCGTAACATGGTCTTTACTTCCTCCGATATGGCTTGTCGTCGAGCCTCCGGTACCCGGTATGACTTCAGGCGTACCTTCAGGTGGGGCTCGGTGACAATATCGTGTCGTATCAGACTGGTCCTACCGGGCAGCTCGGAGAAGACATCGGGGTTCTGCTGAACCAACCGTCTGGCCTCTCGCCTCTGTTGCTTGGTGAGGGCTTCTCCAATCCTTACTTCCGGTTCGTCCTCTCCGGAGGTCGCTGGAGCCGGATGTGAACGACCCGAAGAGGAGGGAGGTGGGGAAAAAACAGCCATCAGGCTTTCCCGTTCCTGCCAAGGTTTTAATAGGTTGACATGGTATATTTGTTCAGGTTTCCGCCTACCGGGCTGCAATACTTTATAGTTAACCATCCCGACTCTTTCCTTTATCTCGTAGGGGCCTTGCCACTGAGCCAGGAATTTACTCTCCGCCGTGGGGATTAATACCAACACCCGATCCCCGGGTTTAAAGGTCCGCATGGTGGCTTGTCTATTGTAGCGGCCGCTTTGCGCGGCCTGAGCCTCCTGTAAATGCTCCTTCACAATTGGCATGACCGCGCTTATGCGGTTCTGCATACCCAAAATATGTTCAATCACACTTTTATGGGGGGTGGGCTCCTGCTCCCAGGTTTCTTTTGCCAGGTCCAACAATCCCCGGGGATGTCGCCCGTATAACAATTCAAAAGGCGAAAACCCCGTGGATGCCTGTGGCACCTCTCGTATGGCAAACATCAAATAGGGAAGCATCATATCCCAGTCTTTCCCGTCTTTGGAAATCACCCTTTTGAGCATGGTTTTCAGGGTTTTATTGAATCGTTCCACTAAACCATCCGTCTGAGGATGATACACAGACGTACGCAACTGCTTGATCTGGAGTAGCCGGCATAGCTCTTTGGTCACTTTAGACATGAATGGGGTCCCCTGATCCGTAAGGATCTCCTTGGGCAACCCCACCCGGCAGAACACAGCAAACAACTCCCGAGCTATAAGCTTGGCTGCAGTATGTCTGAGAGGTATCGCCTCGGGATACCGGGTGGCATAGTCAACGATCACTAGGATATGCTGGTGCCCTCGAGCAGACTTTACGAGGGGCCCCACCAGATCCATCCCTATCCGTTCAAAAGGGACTTCTATAATGGGTAACGGTACCAACGGACTGCGAAAGTGGGTCAGGGGTGCGGTAAGCTGACACTCCGGGCAGGTTTCGCAGAACCGTTTTACCTCCCCAAAGACCCCGGGCCAATAGAACCTTTGCAATATTCGCTCCTGCGTTTTCTTGACCCCTAGGTGACCACTCATCAGGTGTTTATGAGCCAAGTCGAGGACCCGCCGGCGATACGGCTGGGGCACCACCAACTGCTCTACCCCTACGCCCCGTATTTCATCTACCCGGTAGAGTAAATCCTGCTTAAGAGCGAAATGGGGGTATCTTACCTGGGCACCAGGCAGCTGTGCCACCCCGTCAACTACTGTCACCCGACTCCGGGCATGTATTAATGTAGGGTCCTGGAGTTGGGCTGTCCCAAACGTATCCGGGGACGCCTCCAACTCCGGGATGGGCTCGACCGTCTCAGCCTCTCCTGCCAATACCTCTAGGGGCGACCTATCAGGTTCACATCCTGTCCCTATCATGGGGACCCCTACGGCAGGCGTCCCGGATTCAGGATTGTAGGGCTCAGGTCCCGGACTGACCAATATCTGAGGGGACTTAGGAGGTCCCTTCCATAAAGTCCAAAAATAGGGCAGATCCCTTCCTAGGATCACATCATAGGGAAGAGTATTAATAAGTCCCACCTCATGTTGCACCTGACCGCAAGGTGCTGTGATGGTGACTATCCCCGTGGGATAGTCTCGGCGGTCCCCATGTATGCAAACCACCCCCACGGTACGTCCTGTGGCCTTTACTTTCGCCCTTAGGGTTGATCGCACAAGGGTCACTAAGCTTCCGGAATCCAACAAGCCTGTAACCGGACATCCATTCACCTGAATTTGGCACAAGTGGGGCTCAGTCTCTGGGTAGACCAGGTCAGCGGTACACACCACCTGAGCATACATTGAACCCCGCCGGGTAACCCCACAATCCATGGGCTCCGTGGTGAGTGGACACTGGGCTTCCATATGTCCCACCCGCTGGCACCGCCAACATCTAATAGGGAAGGACACCCCCTTGACGAGTTGTCGTTTAGGGTACATAGTTTTCCGGACCTCAGGGACGGAGGGTGCGGCTTCAGACGGGACGGTAGCGGACTCCCGCACCGGTGTCAGCGGTGGGTCCTTGGCCCTAGGCTTGGAGGGGCCGGACCGACGGTCGGTACGCAAAGTCTCAGTGTCCCGTATCAAGTCCTGCGTAGCCACAGGCCGCTCTACCAGGGACACTAATTGGTCCAGGGTACTCGGGTCACCCTGTCCGACCCACCGTTGAATGGTGACGGGTAAAGTGCGCACAAAACGATCCACTACTACTCTTTCCACCATTTGCGCCGGGCTCAGAGTGTCAGGCTGCAACCACTTTTTTACAAGATGTAACAAGTCATAGGCCTGGGAGCGTACGGGTTTGGCTTCCTCAAAGAACCACTGATTTACCCGCTGAGCCCGTACATAGGTATTCACCCCCAACCGAGCCAGTATTTCGGCTTTCAGGGTCACATAGTCAATGGCGTCCTCGGTACAGAGGTCCAGGTACGCTTTTTGGGGTTCCCCCGTCAGATAGGGCGACAATACCTCAGCCCACTGCGGGGTCGGCAGCTTTTCCCGCTCGGCCACCCGCTCAAACACCGCCAGGAACGCTTCCACATCATCACCCGGGGTCATCTTTTGCAACGCTTGTCTCACCGCTTTCCGGACGCTGCTGTCGTCATCCGGTCCCGGGGTTGTTGCTGCCGGTCTGGCACGGATCGACTTGGCCAGGAGAACCATCTGTTCTTGGTGCCTTTTTTCCTGCAATTGCAAGGCTTGCTGCTGACGTGCATTGGCCTGCTCCATCTGTTCTTGGTGCACTTGCAAGGATTGCTGCTGACGTGCATTGGCCTGATCCATCTGTTCTTGGAATTTTTTTTCCTGCATTTGCAAGGATTGGAGCAGGTGTGCATTGGTTTGTAGCTGCTGTGCATTAGCCTGTTGCTGCTGTGCATTAGCCTGAGCCAAATGCTTTAGTATGTCCTCCATGGCGTCGCCGGGTTTGGGCTGTAGTATAGCCGCTCGAATCCAGGACATGCGCAGCTGGGTCACCAGGGATGGATGCTACACCTCACCGGCTGTCATGCCCGCATTCTCCACCATATGTGAGGTAGCGTCGTCGGCTGCGCTGCAGAAGACACGGGATCCAGGCACCAAGGGTCACAGCACACGGTTTATTCCAAAGAAAAAAGTTCACAATAGTACATAGGTGCCTTTCCGGCAGAGAACTCAGGGAGATGGGATCACCCTCTCACACCCGGCACACCTGCCCTTGTTCCTGAATCTATTTATCCCTCCCTTCAGCCTGTAGGGAAAACAGCATTAACCCTATAGTGGATTATCATGGAGTGAGCACAACCGGGGCGAGACATACCGGCCGTCATAGATAACCCCGGTCACAGTCTCACAGCTGGTAGAGGAGGCATGGAGATGGGAGAGGAGGCAAGGAGCTGGGAGAGGAGGCATGGAGCTGGGAGAGGAGGCATGGAGCTGGGAGAAGAGGCATGGAGCTGGGAGAGGAGGCATGGAGCTGGGAGAGGAGACATGGAGCTGGGAGAGGAGGCTAGAAGCTGGGAGAGGAGGCATTAAGCTGGGAGAGGAGGCATGGAGCTGGTACAAGAGACATGGAGCTGGTACAGGAGGCATGGAGCTGGGAGAGGAGGCATGGAGCTGGGAGAGGATGCAAGAGGCTGGGAGAGGATGCATGGAGCTGGTACAGGAGGCATGGAGCTGGGAGAGGAGGCATAGAGCTGGGAGAGGAGGCAAGAAGCTGGGAGAGGAGGCATGAAGCTAGGAGAGGAGGCATGAAGCTAGGAGAGGATGCAAGATGCTGGTAGAGGAGGCATGGAGATGGGAGAGGAGGCAAGGAGCTGGGAGAGGAGGCAAGGAGCTGGGAGAGGAGGCAAGGAGCTGGGAGAGGAGGCAAGGAGCTGGGAGAGGAGGCAAGGAGCTGGGAGAGGAGGCATGGAGCTGGGAGAAGAGGCATGGAGCTGGGAGAGGAGGCATGGAGCTGGGAGAGGAGACATGGAGCTGGGAGAGGAGGCTAGAAGCTGGGAGAGGAGGCATTAAGCTGGGAGAGGAGGCATGGAGCTGGTACAAGAGACATGGAGCTGGTACAGGAGGCATGGAGCTGGGAGAGGAGGCATGGAGCTGGGAGAGGATGCAAGAGGCTGGGAGAGGATGCATGGAGCTGGTACAGGAGGCATGGAGCTGGGAGAGGAGGCATAGAGCTGGGAGAGGAGGCAAGAAGCTGGGAGAGGAGGCATGAAGCTAGGAGAGGAGGCATGAAGCTAGGAGAGGAGGCATGGAGCTGGGAGAGGAGGCAAGAAGCTGGGAGAGGAGGCAAGAAGCTGGGAGAGGAGGCAAGGAACTGGGAGAGGAGGCAAGGAGCTGGGAGAGGAGGTAAGAAGCTGGGAGAGGAGGCAAAAAGCTGGGAGAGGAGGCAAGAAGCTGGGAGAGGAGGCATGAAGCCGGGAGAGGAGGCAAGGAGCCGGGAGAGGATAGAAGCTGGGAGAGGAGGCATGGAGCTGGGAGAGGAGGCATGGAGGTGGGAGAGGAGGAATGGAGCTGGAAGAGTAGGCATGGAGCTGGTACAGGAGGCATGGAGCTGGAAGAGGAGGCATGGAGCTGGGAGAGGAGGCATGGAGCTGGGAGAGGAGGCATGGAGCTGGGAGAGGAGGCATAGAGCTGGGAGAGGAGGCATAGAGCTGGGAGAGGAGGCAAGAAGCTGGGAGAGGAGGCATGAAGCTAGGAGAGGAGGCATGAAGCTAGGAGAGGAGGCATGGAGCTGGGAGAGGAGGCAAGAAGCTGGGAGAGGAGGCAAGAAGCTGGGAGAGGAGGCAAGGAACTGGGAGAGGAGGCAAGGAGCTGGGAGAGGAGGTAAGAAGCTGGGAGAGGAGGCAAAAAGCTGGGAGAGGAGGCAAGAAGCTGGGAGAGGAGGCATGAAGCCGGGAGAGGAGGCAAGGAGCCGGGAGAGGATAGAAGCTGGGAGAGGAGGCATGGAGCTGGGAGAGGAGGCATGGAGGTGGGAGAGGAGGAATGGAGCTGGAAGAGTAGGCATGGAGCTGGTACAGGAGGCATGGAGCTGGAAGAGGAGGCATGGAGCTGGGAGAGGAGGCATGGAGCTGGGAGAGGAGGCATGGAGCTGGGAGAGGAGGCATGGAGCTGGGAGAGGATGCAAGAGGCTGGGAGAGGATGCATGGAGCTGGTACAGGAGGCATGGAGCTAGGAGAGGAGGCATAGAGCTGGGAGAGGAGGCAAGAAGCTGGGAGAGGAGGCATGAAGCTAGGAGAGGAGGCATGAAGCTAGGAGAGGAGGCATGGAGCTGGGAGAGGAGGCAAGAAGCTGGGAGAGGAGGCAAGAAGCTGGGAGAGGAGGCAAGGAACTGGGAGAGGAGGCAAGGAACTGGGAGAGGAGGCAAGGAGCTGGGAGAGGAGGTAAGAAGCTGGGAGAGGAGGCAAAAAGCTGGGAGAGGAGGCAAGAAGCCGGGAGAGGAGGCATGAAGCCGGGAGAGGAGGCAAGGAGCCGGGAGAGGATAGAAGCTGGGAGAGGAGGCATGGAGCTGGGAGAGGAGGCATGGAGGTGGGAGAGGAGGAATGGAGCTGGAAGAGTAGGCATGGAGCTGGTACAGGAGGCATGGAGCTGGGAGAGGAGGCATGGAGCTGGGAGAGGAGGCATGGAGCTGGGAGAGGAGGCATGGAGCTGGGAGAGCAGGCATGGAGCTGAGAGAGAAGGCAAGAAGCTGGGAGAGGAGGCAAGAAGCTGGGAAAGGAGGCAAGAAGCTGGGAGAGGAGGCATAGAGCTGGGAAAGGAGGCATAGAGCTGGGAGAGGGGGCAAGAAGCTGGGAGAGGAGGCAGGAAGCTGGGAGAGGAGGCAAGAAGCTGGGAGTGGAGGCAAGAAGCTGGGAGAGGAGGCAAGAAGCTGGGAGAGGAGGCATGGAGCTGAAAGAGGAGGCAAAAAGCTGGGAGAGGAGGCATGGAGCTGGGAGAGAAGGCTAGCAGCTGGGAGAGGAGGCAAGAAGCTGGGAGAGGAGGCAAGGAACTGGGAGAGGAGGCAAGGAGCTGGGAGAGGAGGTAAGAAGCTGGGAGAGGAGGCAAAAAGCTGGGAGAGGAGGCAAGAAGCTGGGAGAGGAGGCATGAAGCCGGGAGAGGAGGCAAGGAGCCGGGAGAGGATAGAAGCTGGGAGAGGAGGCATGGAGCTGGGAGAGGAGGCATGGAGGTGGGAGAGGAGGAATGGAGCTGGAAGAGTAGGCATGGAGCTGGTACAGGAGGCATGGAGCTGGAAGAGGAGGCATGGAGCTGGGAGAGGAGGCATGGAGCTGGGAGAGGAGGCATGGAGCTGGGAGAGGAGGCATGGAGCTGGGAGAGCAGGCATGGAGCTGAGAGAGGAGGCAAGAAGCTGGGAGAGGAGGCAAGAAGCTGGGAAAGGAGGCAAGAAGCTGGGAGAGGAGGCATAGAGCTGGGAAAGGAGGCATAGAGCTGGGAGAGGGGGCAAGAAGCTGGGAGAGGAGGCAGGAAGCTGGGAGAGGAGGCAAGAAGCTGGGAGTGGAGGCAAGAAGCTGGGAGAGGAGGCAAGAAGCTGGGAGAGGAGGCATGGAGCTGGTAGAGGAGACATAGAGCTGGGAGAGTAGGCTAGCAGCTGGGAGAGGAGGCTGGGAGAGGAGGCATGGAGCTGAAAGAGGAGGCATGGAGCTGGGAGAGGAGGCAAGAAGCTGGGAGAGGAGGCATGGAGCTGGTAGAGGAGACATAGAGCTGGGAGAGTAGGCATGGAGCTGGGAGAGGAGGCATGGAGCTGGGAGAGGAGGCATGGAGCTGGGAGAGGAAGCAAGAAGCTGGAAGAGGAAGCAAGAAGCTGGGAGAGGAGGCATGGAGCTGGTACAGGAGGCATGGAGCTGGGAGAGGAGGCATAGAGCTGGGAGTGGAGGCAAGAAGCTGGGAGAGGAGGCATGGAGCTGGGAGAGGAGGCATGGAGCTGGGAGAGGAGGCATGGAGCTGGGAGAGGAGGCAAGAAGCTGTTAGAGGAGGCATGGAGCTGGGAGAGAAGGCAAGAAGCTGGGAGAGGAGTCATGGAGCTGGAAGAGGAGGCAAGAAGCTGGGAGAGGAGGCATGGAGCTGAGAGATGAGGCATGGAGCTGGGAGAAGAGGCATGGAGCTGGTACAGGAGGCATGGAGCTGGGAGAGGAGGCATGGAGCTGGCAGAGGAGGCAAGAAGCTGGGAGAGGAGGCATGGAGCTGGGAGAGAAGGCAAGAAGCTGGGAGAGGAGGCAAGAAGCTGGGAGAGGAGGCAAGAAGCTGGGAGAGGAGGCATGGAGCTGGGAGAGGAGGCATGGAGCTGGGAGAGGAGGCATGGAGCTGGGAGAGGAGGCATGGAGCTGGTACAGGAGGCATGGAGCCGGGAGAGGAGGCATGGAGCTGGGAGAGGAGGCATGGAGCTGAAAGAGGAGGCATGGAATTGGAAGAGGAGGCAAGAAGCTGGTAGAGGAGGCATGGAGCTGGTACAGGAGGGATGGAGCTGGGAGAGGAGGCATAAAGCTGGGAGTGGAGGCAAGAAGCTGGGAGTGGAGGCAAGAAGCTGGGAGAGAAGGCATGGAGCTGGGAGAGAAGGCAAGAAGCTGGGAGAGGAGGCATGGAGCTGTGAGAGGAGGCATGGAGCTGGGAGAGGAGGCAAGAAGCTGGGAGAAGAGGCATGGAGCTGGGAGAGGAAGCATGGAGCTGGCAGAGGAGGCAAGAAGCTGGGAGCGGAGGCATGGAGCTGGGAGAAGAGGCAAGAAGCTGGGAGAGGTGGCAAGAAGCTGGGAGAGAAGGCATGGAGCTGGGAGAGGAGGCATGGAACTGGGAGAGGAGGCATGGAGCTGGGAGAGGAGGCATGGAGCTGGGAGAGGAGGCAACAATCTGGGAGAGGAGGCATGAAGCTGGGAGAGGAGGCAACAAGCTGGGAGATGACCCTAAAAGAGGAGGCAAGAAGCTGGGAGAGGAGGCATGGGGCTGGGACAGGAGGCAAGAAGCTGGGAGAGGAGGTATGGAGCTGGTACAGGAGGCAAGAAGCTGGGAGAGAAGGCATTGAGCTGGGAGAGGAGGCATGGAGCTGGGAGAGGAGGCATGAAGCTGGGAGAGGAGGCAACAAGCTGGGAGAGGACCCTTAAAGAGGAGGCAAGAAGCTGGGAGAGGAGGCATGGTGCTGGGACAGGAGGCAAGAAGCTGGGAGAGGAGGTATGGAGCTGGTACAAGAGACAAGAAGCTGGGAGAGGAGGCATGGAGCTGGGAGAGGAGGCATGGAGCTGGGAGAGGAGGCAAGAAGCTGGGAGAGGAGGCAAGAAGCTGGGAGAGGAGGCATGGAGCTGGGAGAGGAGGCAAGAAGCTGGGAGAGGAGGCATGGAGCTGAGAGAGGAGGCAAGAAGCTGGGATAGGAGGCATGAAGCTGGGAGAGGAGGCAAGAAGCTGGGAGAGAAGGCATGGAACTGGTACAGGAGGCAAGAAGCTGGGAGAGGAGGCATGGAGCTGGGAGAGGAGGCAAGAAGCTGGGAGAGGAGGCATGGAGCTGAGAGAGGAGGCAAGAAGCTGGGAGAGGAGGCATGGAGCTGGGAGAGGAGGCAAGAAGCTGGGAGAGGAGGCAAGAAGCTGGGAGAGGAGGCATGAAGCTGGGAGAGGAGGCATTGAGCTGGAAGAGGAGGCAAGAAGCTGGGAAAAAAGGCATGGAGCTGAGAGAGGAGGCAAGAAGTTGGGAGAGGAGGCATGGAGCTGGGAGAGGAGGCATGGTGCTGGGAGAGGAGGCAAGAAGCTGCGAGAGGAGGCATTGAGCTGGGTGAGGAGGCAAGAAGCTGGGAGAGGAGGCAAGAAGCTGAGAGAGGAGGCATGGAGCTAGAAGAGGATGCAAGAAGCTGGGAGAGGAGGCATGGAGCTGGTACAGGAAGCATGGAGCTGGGAGAGGAGGCATGGAGCTGGGAGAGGAGGCATGGAGCTGGGAGAGGAGGCATGGAGCTGGGAGAGGAGGCATGGAGCTGGGAGAGGATGCAAGAAGCTGGGAGAGGAGGCAAGAAGCTGAGAGAGGAGGCATGGAGCTAGGAGAGGATGCAAGAAGCTGGGAGAGGAGGCATGGAGCTGGTACAGGAAGCATGGAGCTGGGAGAGGAGGCATGGTGATGGGAGAAGAGGCAAGAAGCTGGGAGAGGAGGCATGGAGCTGGGAGTGGAGGCATGGAGCTGGGAGTGGAGGCATGGAGCTGGGAGTGGAGGCATGGAGCTGGGAGTGGAGGCATGGAGCTGGGAGTGGATGCATGGAGCTGGGAGTGGATGCATGGAGCTGGGAGTGGAGGCATGGAGCTGGGAGAGGATGCAAAAAGCTGGGAGAGGAGGCATGGAGCTGGGAGAGGAGGCATGGAGCTTGTACAGGAGGCATGGAGCTGGGAGAGGAGGCATAGAGCTGGGAGTGGAGGCAAGAAGCTGGGAGAGGAGGCATGGAGCTGAGAGAGGAGGCATGGAGCTGGTACAGGAGGCATGGAGCTGGTACAGGAGGCATGGAGCTGGGAGAGGAGGCATAGAGCTGGGAGTGGAGGCAAGAAGCTGGGAGAGGAGGCAAGAAGCTGGGAGGGGAGGAATGGAGCTGGGAGAGGAGGCAAGAAGGTGGGAGAGAAGGCAAGAAGCTGGGAGAGGAGGCATGGAGCTGGGAGAGGAGGCATGGAGCCGGGAGAGGAGGCATGGAGCTGGGAGAGGAGGCAAGAAGCTGGGAGGGGAGGCATGGAGCTGAGAGAGGAGGCATTGAGCTGGTACAGGAGGCATGGAGCTGGGAGAGGAGGCATAGAGCTGGGAGTGGAGGCAAGAAGCTGGGAGAGGAGGCAAGAAGCTGGGAGAGGAGGCATGGAGCTGGGAGAGGAGGCAAGAAGGTGGGAGAGAAGGCAAGAAGCTGGGAGAGGAGGCATGGAGCTGGGAGAGGAGGCATGGAGCTGGTAGAGGAGGCATTGTTCTGGTACAGGAGGCATGGAGCTGGGAGAGGAGGCAAGAAGCTGGGAGAAGAGGCATGGAGCTGGGAGAGGAGGCAAGAAGCTGGGAGAGGATGCAAGATGCTGGTAGAGGAGGCATGGAGATGGGAGAGGAGGCAAGGAGCTGGGAGAGGAGGCATGGAGCTGGGAGAGGAGGCATGGAGCTGGGAGAGGAGGCATGGAGCTGGAAGAGGAGACATGGAGCTGGGAGAGGAGGCTAGAAGCTGGGAGAGGAGGCATTAAGCTGGGAGAGGAGGCATGGAGCTGGTACAAGAGACATGGAGCTGGTACAGGAGGCATGGAGCTGGGAGAGGAGGCATGGAGCTGGGAGAGGATGCAAGAGGCTGGGAGAGGATGCATGGAGCTGGTACAGGAGGCATGGAGCTGGGAGAGGAGGCATAGAGCTGGGAGAGGAGGCAAGAAGCTGGGAGAGGAGGCATGGAGCTGGGAGAGGAGGCGAGAAGCTGGGAGAGGAGGCAAGGAACTGGGAGAGGAGGCAAGGAGCTGGGAGAGGAGGTAAGAAGCTGGGAGAGGAGGCAAAAAGCTGGGAGAGGAGGCAAGAAGCTGGGAGAGGAGGCATGAAGCCGGGAGAGGAGGCAAGGAGCCGGGAGAGGAGGATAGAAGCTGGGAGAGGAGGCATGGAGCTGGGAGAGGAGGCATGGAGGTGGGAGAGGAGGAATGGAGCTGGAAGAGTAGGCATGGAGCTGGTACAGGAGGCATGGAGCTGGAAGAGGAGGCAAGAAGCTGGGAGAGGAGGCATGGAGCTGGGAGAGGAGGCATGGAGCTGGGTGAGCAGGCATGGAGCTGGGAGAGAAGGCAAGAAGCTGGGAGAGGAGGCAAGAAGCTGGGAAAGGAGGCAAGAAGCTGGGAGAGGAGGCATAGAGCTGGGAAAGGAGGCATAGAGCTGGGAGAGGAGGCAAGAAGCTGGGAGAGGAGGCAGGAAGCTGGGAGAGGAGGCAGGAAGCTGGAAGTGGAGGCAAGAAGCTGGGAGAGGAGGCAAGAAGCTGGGAGAGGAGGCATGGAGCTGAAAGAGGAGGCAAAAAGCTGGGAGAGGAGGCATGGAGCTGGGAGAGGAGGCATGGAGCTGGGAGAGAAGGCTAGCAGCTGGGAGAGGAGGCTGGGAGAGGAGGCATGGAGCTGAAAGAGGAGGCATGGAGCTGGGAGAGGAGGCAAGAAGCTGGGAGAGGAGGCAAGAAGCTGGGAGAGGAGGCATGGAGCTGGTAGAGGAGACATGGAGCTGGGAGAGTAGGCATGGAGCTGGGAGAGTAGGCATGGAGCTGGGAGAGTAGGCATGGAGCTGGGAGAGTAGGCATGGAGCTGGGAGAGGAGGCATGGAGCTGGGAGAGGAAGCAAGAAGCTGGAAGAGGAAGGAAGAAGCTGGGAGAGGAGGCATGGAGCTGGGAGAGGAGACATGGAGCTGGGAGAGGAGGCAAGAAGCTGGGAGAGGATGCAAGATGCTGGTAGAGGAGGCATGGAGATGGGAGAGGAGGCAAGGAGCTGGGAGAGGAGGCATGGAGCTGGGAGAGGAGGCAAGAAGCTGGGAGAGGAGGCATGGAGCTGGAAGAGGAGGCAAGAAGCTGGGAGAGGAGGCATGGAGCTGAGAGATGAGGCATGAAGCTGGGAGAAGAGGCATGGAGCTGGTACAGGAGGCATGGAGCTGGGAGAGGAGGCATGGAGCTGGCATAGGAGGCAAGAAGCTGGGAGAGGAGGCATGGAGCTGGGAGAGAAGGCAAGAAGCTGGGAGAGGAGGCAAGAAGCTGGGAGAGGAGGCAAGAAGCTGGGAGAGGAGGCATGGAGCTGGGAGAGGAGGCATGGAGCTGGGAGAGGAGGCAAGAAGCTGGGAGAGGAGGCAGGAAGCTGGGAGAGGAGGCAAGAAGCTGGGAGTGGAGGCAAGAAGCTGGGAGAGGAGGCAAGAAGCTGGGAGAGGAGGCATGGAGCTGAAAGAGGAGGCAAAAAGCTGGGAGAGGAGGCATGGAGCTGGGAGAGGAGGCATGGAGCTGGGAGAGAAGGCTAGTAGCTGGGAGAGGAGGCTGGGAGAGGAGGCATGGAGCTGAAAGAGGAGGCATGGAGCTGGGAGAGGAGGCAAGAAGCTGGGAGAGGAGGCAAGAAGCTGGGAGAGGAGGCATGGAGCTGGTAGAGGAGACATAGAGCTGGGAGAGTAGGCATGGAGCTGGGAGAGGAGGCATGGAGCTGGGAGAGGAGGCATGGAGCTGGGAGAGGAAGCAAGAAGCTGGAAGAGGAAGCAAGAAGCTGGGAGAGGAGGCATGGAGCTGGGAGAGGGGGCATGGAGCTGGTACAGGAGGCATGGAGCTGGGAGAGGAGGCATAGAGCTGGGAGTGGAGCCAAGAAGCTGGGAGAGGAGGCATGGAGCTGGGAGAGGAGGCATGGAGCTGGGAAAGGAGGCAAGAAGCTGTTAGAGGAGGCAAGAAGCTGTTAGAGGAGGCATGGAGCTGGGAGAGGAGGCAAGAAGCTGGGAGAGGAGGCATGGAGCTGGAAGAGGAGGCAAGAAGCTGGGAGAGGAGGCATGGAGCTGAGAGATGAGGCATGGAGCTGGGAGAAGAGGCATGGAGCTGGTACAGGAGGCATGGAGCTGGGAGAGGAGGCATGGAGCTGGCAGAGGAGGCAAGAAGCTGGGAGAGGAGGCATGGAGCTGGGAGAGAAGGCAAGAAGCTGGGAGAGGAGGCAAGAAGCTGGGAGAGGAGGCAAGAAGCTGGGAGAGGAGGCAAGAAGCTGGGAGAGGAGGCATGGAGCTGGGAGAGGAGGCATGGAGCTGGGAGAGGAGGCATGGAGCTGGGAGAGGAGGCATGGAGCTGGGAGAGGAGGCATGGAGCTGGGAGAGGAGGCAAGAAGCTGGGAGAGGATGCATGGAGCTGGTACAGGATGCATGGAGCCGGGAGAGGAGGCATGGAGCCGGGAGAGGAGGCATGGAGCTGGGAGAGGAGGCATGGAGCTGAGAGAGGAGGCATGGAGCTGGAAGAGGAGGCAAGAAGCTGGTACAGGAGGCATGGAGCTGGTACAGGAGGCATGGAGTTGGTACAGGAGGGATGGAGCTGGGAGAGGAGGCATAAAGCTGGGAGTGGAGGCAAGAAGCTGGGAGTGGAGGCAAGAAGCTGGGAGAGAAGGCATGGAGCTGGGAGAGAAGGCAAGAAGCTGGGAGAGGAGGCATGGAGCTGTGAGAGGAGGCATGGAGCTGGGAGAGGAGGCAAGAAGCTGGGAGAAGAGGCATGGATCTGGGAGAGGAAGCATGGAGCTGGCAGAAGAGGCAAGAAGCTGGGAGCGGAGGCATGGAGCTGGGAGAAGCGGCAAGAAGCTGGGAGAGGTGGCAAGAAGCTGGGAGAGAAGGCATGGAGCTGGGAGAGGAGGCATGGAGCTGGGAGAGGAGGCATGGAGCTGGGAGAGGAGGCATGGAGCTGGGAGAGGAGGCAACAATCTGGGAGAGGAGGCATGAAGCTGGGAGAGGAGGCAACAAGCTGGGAGATGACCCTAAAAGAGGAGGCAAGAAGCTGGGAGAGGAGGCATGGAGCTGGTACAGGAGGCAAGAAGCTGGGAGAGAAGGCATTAAGCTGGGAGAGGAGGCATGGAGCTGGGAGAGGAGGCATGAAGCTGGGAGAGGAGGCAACAAGCTGGGAGAGGACCCTTAAAGAGGAGGCAAGAAGCTGGGAGAGGAGGCATGGTGCTGGGACAGGAGGCAAGAAGCTGTGAGAGGAGGTATGGAGCTGGTACAGGAGACAAGAAGCTGGGAGAGGAGGCATGGAGCTGGGAGAGGAGGCATGGAGCTGGGAGAGGAGGCATGGAGCTGGGAGAGGAGGCATGGAGCTGGGAGAGGAGGCAAGAAGCTGGGAGAGGAGGCATGGAGCTAGGAGAGGAGGCAAGAAGCTGGGAGAGGAGGCATGGAGCTGAGAGAGGAGGCAAGAAGCTGGGATAGGAGGCATGAAGCTGGGAGAGGAGGCAAGAAGCTGAGAGAGAAGGCATGGAACTGGTACAGGAGGCAAGAAGCTGGGAGAGGAGGCATGGAGCTGGGAGAGGAGGCAAGAAGCTGGGAGAGGAGGCATGGAGCTGAGAGAGGAGGCAAGAAGCTGGGAGAGGAGGCATGGAGCTGGGAGAGGAGGCAAGAAGCTGGGAGAGGAGGCATGAAGCTGGGAGAGGAGGCATTGAGCTGGAAGAGGAGGCAAGAAGCTGGGAGAAGAGGCATGGAGCTGAGAGAGGAGGCAAGAAGTTGGGAGAGGAGGCATGGAGCTGGGAGAGGAGGCATGGAGCTGGGAGAGGAGGCATGGAGCTGGGAGAGGAGGCAAGAAGCTGGGAGAGGAGGCATTGAGCTGGGAGAGGAGGCAAGAAGCTGGGAGAGGAGGCATGGAGCTGGGAGAGGAGGCAAGAAGCTGGGAGAGGAGGCAAGAAGCTGAGAGAGGAGGCATGGTGCTAGGAGAGGATGCAAGAAGCTGGGAGAGGAGGCATGGAGCTGGTACAGGAAGCATGGAGCTGGGAGAGGAGGCATGGAGCTGGGAGAGGAGGCATGGAGCTGGGAGAGGAGGCATGGAGCTGGGAGTGGAGGCATGGAGCTGGGAGAGGAAGCAAGAAGCTGGGAGAGGAGGCAAGAAGCTGAGAGAGGAGGCATGGAGCTAGGAGAGGATGCAAGAAGCTGGGAGAGGAGGCATGGAGCTGGTACAGGAAGCATGGAGCTGGGAGAGGAGGCATGGTGATGGGAGAAGAGGCAAGAAGCTGGGAGAGGAGGCAAGGAGCTGGGAGAGGAGGCATGGAGCTGGGAGTGGAGGCATGGAGCTGGGAGTGGATGCATGGAGCTGGGAGTGGATGCATGGAGCTGGGAGTGGAGGCATGGAGCTGGGAGAGGATGCAAAAAGCTGGGAGAGGAGGCATGGAGCTTGTACAGGAGGCATGGAGCTGGGAGAGGAGGCATAGAGCTGGGAGTGGAGGCAAGAAGCTGGGAGAGGAGGCATGGAGCTGAGAGAGGAGGCATGGAGCTGGAAGAGGAGGCAAGAAGCTGGGAGAGGAGGCATGGAGCTGGTACAGGAGGCATGGAGCTGGTACAGGAGGCATGGAGCTGGGAGAGGAGTCATAGAGCTGGTAGAGGAGGCATAGAGCTGGGAGTGGAGGCAAGAAGCTGGGAGAGGAGGCAAGAAGCTGGGAGGGGAGGAATGGAGCTGGGAGAGGAGGCAAGAAGGTGGGAGAGAAGGCAAGAAGCTGGGAGAGGAGGCATGGAGCCGGGAGAAAAGGCATGGAGCCGGGAGAGGAGGCATGGAGCTGGGAGAGGAGGCAAGAAGCTGGGAGGGGAGGCATGGAGCTGAGAGAGGAGGCATTGAGCTGGTACAGGAGGCATGGAGCTGGGAGAGGAGGCATAGAGCTGGGAGAGGAGGCAAGAAGCTGGGAGAGGAGGCAAGAAGCTGGGAGAGGAGGCATGGAGCTGGGAGAGGAGGCAAGAAGGTGGGAGAGAAGGCAAGAAGCTGGGAGAGGAGGCATGGAGCTTGGAGAGGAGGCATGGAGCTGGTAGAGGAGGCATTGAGCTGGTACAGGAGGCATGGAGCTGGGAGAGGAGGCAAGAAGCTGGGAGAAGAGGCATGGAGCTGGGAGAGGAGGCAAGAAGCTGGTAGAGGATGCAAGATGCTGGTAGAGGAGGCATGGAGATGGGAGAGGAGGCAAGGAGCTGGGAGAGGAGGCAAGGAGCTGGGAGAGGAGGCAAGGAGCTGGGAGAGGAGGCATGGAGCTGGGAGAGGAGGCATGGAGCTGGGAGAGGAGGCATGGAGCTGGGAGAGGAGGCATGGAGCTGGGAGAGGAGACATGGAGCTGGGAGAGGAGGCTAGAAGCTGGGAGAGGAGGCATTAAGCTGGGAGAGGAGGCATGGAGCTGGTACAAGAGACATGGAGCTGGTACAGGAGGCATGGAGCTGGGAGAGGAGGCATGCAGCTGGGAGAGGATGCAAGAGGCTGGGAGAGGATGCATGGAGCTGGTACAGGAGGCATGGAGCTGGGAGAGGAGGCATAGAGCTGGGAGAGGAGGCAAGAAGCTGGGAGAGGAGGCATGAAGCTAGGAGAGGAGGCATGGAGCTGGGAGAGGAGGCAAGAAGCTGGGAGAGGAGGCAAGGAACTGGGAGAGGAGGCAAGGAGCTGGGAGAGGAGGTAAGAAGCTGGGAGAGGAGGCAAAAAGCTGGGAGAGGAGGCAAGAAGCTGGGAGAGGAGGCATAAAGCCGGGAGAGGAGGATAGAAGCTGGGAGAGGAGGATAGAAGCTGGGAGAGGAGGCATGGAGCTGGGAGAGGAGGCATGGAGGTGGGAGAGGAGGAATGGAGCTGGAAGAGTAGGCATGGAGCTGGTACAGGAGGCATGGAGCTGGAAGAGGAGGCAAGAAGCTGGGAGAGGAGGCAAGAAGCTGGGAGAGGAGGCATGGAGCTGGGAGAGGAGGCATGGAGCTGGGAGAGGAGGCATGGAGCTGGGAGAGCAGGCATGGAGCTGGGAGAGAAGGCAAGAAGCTGGGAGAGGAGGCATGGAGCTGGGAGAGGAGGCATGGAGCTGGGAGAGGAGGCAAGAAGCTGGGAGAAGAGGCATGGAGCTGGGAGAGGAAGCATGGAGCTGACAGAGAAGGCAAGAAGCTGGGAGCGGAGGAATGGAGCTGGGAGAAGAGGCAAGAAGCTGGGAGAAGAGGCAAGAAGCTGGGAGAAGAGGCAAGAAGCTGGGAGAGGAGGCAAGAAGCTGGGAGAGGTGGCAAGAAGCTGGGAGAGGTGGCAAGAAGCTGGGAGAGAAAGCATGGAGCTGGGAGAGGAGGCATGGAGCTGGGAGAGGAGGCATGGAGCTGGGAGAGGAGGCATGGAGCTGGGAGAGGAGGCATGGAGCTGGGAGAGGAGGCATGGAGCTGGGAGAGGAGGCATGAAGCTGGGAGAGGAGGCAACAAGCTGGGAGATGACCCTAAAAGAGGAGGCAAGAAGCTGGGAGAGGAGGCATGGAGCTGGGACAGGAGGCAATAAGCTGGGAGAGGAGGTATGGAGCTGGTACAGGAGGCAAGAAGCTGGGAGAGAAGGCATTGAGCTGGGAGAGGAGGCATGGAGCTGGGAGAGGAGGCATGAAGCTGGGAGAGGAGGCAACAAGCTGGGAGAGGACCCTTAAAGAGGAGGCAAGAAGCTGAAGAAGCTGGGAGAGGAGGCATGGTGCTGGGACAGGAGGCAAGAAGCTGGGAGAGGAGGTATGGAGCTGGTACAGGAGACAAGAAGCTGGGAGAGGAGGCATGGAGCTAGGAGAGGAGGCATGGAGCTGGGAGAGGAGGCAAGAAGCTGGGAGAGGAGGCAAGAAGCTGGGAGAGGAGGCATGGAGCTGGGAGAGGAGGCAAGAAGCTGGGAGAGGAGGCATGGAGCTGGGATAGGAGGCAAGAAGCTGGGATAGGAGGCATGAAGCTGGGAGAGGAGGCAAGAAGCTGGGACAGAAGGCATGGAACTGGTACAGGAGGCAAGAAGCTGGGAGAGGAGGCATGGAGCTGGGAGAGGAGGCAAGAAGCTGGGAGAGGAGGCATGGAGCTGAGAGAGGAGGCAAGAAGCTGGGAGAGGAGGCATGGAGCTGGGAGAGGAGGCAAGAAGCTGGGAGAGGAGGCATGAAGCTTGGAGAGGAGGCATTGAGCTGGAAGAGGAGGCAAGAAGTTGGGAGAGGAGGCATGGAGCTGGGAGAGGAGGCATGGAGCTGGGAGAGGAGGCAAGAAGCTGGGAGAGGAGGCATTGAGCTGGGAGAGGAGGCAAGAAGCTGGGAGAGGAGGCAAGAAGCTGAGAGAGGAGGCATGGAGCTAGGAGACGATGCAAGAAGCTGGGAGAGGAGGCATGGAGCTGGTACAGGAAGCATGGAGCTGGGAGAGGAGGCATGGTGATGGGAGAAGAGGCAAGAAGCTGGGAGAGGAGGCAAGAAGCTTGGAGAAAAGGCATGGAGCTGGGAGTGGAGGCATGGAGCTGGGAGTGGAGGCATGGAGATGGGAGTGGATGCATGGAGCTGGGAGTGGAGGCATGGAGCTGGGAGAGGATGCAAAAAGCTGGGAGTGGAGGGATGGAGCTGGGAGAGGAGGCATGGAGCTTGTACAGGAGGCATGGAGCTGGGAGTGGAGGCATAGAGCTGCGAGTGGAGGCAAGAAGCTGGGAGAGGATGCAAGATGCTGGTAGAGGAGGCATGGAGATGGGAGAGGAGGCAAGGAGCTGGGAGAGGAGGCAAGGAGCTGGGAGAGGAGGCAAGGAGCTGGGAGAGGAGGCATGGATCTGTGAGAGGAGACATGGAGCTGGGAGAGGAGGCATGGAGCTGGGAGAGGAGGCATGGAGCTGGGAGAGGAGGCATGGAGCTGGGAGAGGAGACATGGAGCTGGGAAAGGAGGCTAGAAGCTGGGAGCGGAGGCATTAAGCTGGGAGAGGAGGCATGGAGCTGGTACAAGAGACATGGAGCTGGTACAGGAGGCATGGAGCTGGGAGAGGAGGCATGGAGCTGGGAGAGGATGCAAGAGGCTGGGAGAGGAGGCATGGAGCTAGTACAGGAGGCATGGAGCTGGGAGAGGAGGCATAAAGCTGTGAGAGGAGGCAAGAAGCTGGGAGAGGAGGCATGAAGCTAGGAGAGGAGGCATGATGCTGGGAGAGGAGGCAAGAAGCTGAGAGAGGAGGCAAGGAACTGGGAGAGGAGGCAAGGAACTGGGAGAGGAGGGAAGGAGCTGGGAGAGGAGGTAAGAAGCTGGGAGAGGAGGCAAAAAGCTGGGAGAGGAGGCAAGAAGCTGGGAGAGGAGGCATGAAGCCGGGAGAGGAGGCAAGGAGCCGGGAGAGGAGGAAAGAAGCTGGGAGAGGAGGCATGGAGCTGGGAGAGGAGGCATGGAGGTGGGAGAGGAGGCATGGAGCTGGAAGAGTAGGCATGGAGCTAGTACAGGAGGCATGGAGCTGGAAGAGGAGGCAAGAAGCTGGGAGAGGAGGCATGGAGCTGGGAGAGGAGGCATGGAGCTGGGAGAGGAGGCATGGAGCTGGGAGAGCAGGCATGGAGCTGAGAGAGAAGGCAAGAAGCTGGGAGAGGAGGCAAGAAGCTGGGAAAGGAGGCAAGAAGCTGGGAGAGGAGGCATAGAGCTGGGAAAGGAGGCATAGAGCTGGGAGAGGAGGCAAGAAGCTGGGAGAGGAGGCAGGAAGCTGGGAGTGGAGGCAGGAAGCTGGGAGTGGAGGCAGGAAGCTGGGAGTGGAGGCAAGAAGCTGGGAGTGGAGGCAAGAAGCTGGGAGTGGAGGCAAGAAGCTGGGAGAGGAGGCAAGAAGCTGGGAGAGGAGGCATGGAGCTGAAAGAGGAGGCAAAAAGCTGGGAGAGGAGGCATGGAGCTGGGAGAGGAGGCATGGAGCTGGGAGAGGAGGCATGGAGCTGGGAGAGAAGGCTAGCAGCTGGGAGAGGAGGCTGGGAGAGGAGGCATGGAGCTGAAAGAGGAGGCATGGAGCTGGGAGAGGAGGCAAGAAGCTGGGAGAGGAGGCAAGAAGCTGGGAGAGGAGGCATGGAGCTAGGAGAGGAGGCAAGAATCTGGGAGAGGAGGCATGGAGCTGGGAGAGGAGGCATGGAACTGGGAGAGGCGGCATGGAGCTGGCAGAGGAGGCAAGAAGCTGGTAGAGCAGGCATGGAGCTGGTAGAGGAGACATGGAGCTGGGAGAGTAGGCATGGAGCTGGGAGAGGAGGCATGGAGCTGGGAGAGGAGGCATGGAGCTGGGAGAGGAAGCAAGAAGCTGGAAGAGGAAGCAAGAAGCTGGGAGAGGAGGCATGGAGCTGGGAGAGGAGACATGGAGCTGGGAGAGGAGGCAAGAAGCTGGGAGAGGATGCAAGATGCTGGTAGAGGAGGCATGGAGATGGGAGAGGAGGCAAGGAGCTGGGAGAGGAGGCATGGAGCTGGGAGAGGAGGTATGGAGCTAGGAGAGGAGGCAACAAGCTGGGAGAGGACCTATAGAGCTAAAAGAGGAGGTATGGAGCTGGGAGAGGAGGCAAGAAGCTGGGAGAGGAGGCATGGAGCTGGGAGAGGAGTCATGGAGCTGGGAGAGGAGTCATGGAGCTGGGAGAGGAGTCATGGAGCTGGGAGAGGAGTCATGGAGCTGGGAGAGGAGGCATAGAGCTGGGAGAGGAGGCAGGAAGCTGGGAGAGGAGGCAGGAAGCTGGGAGAGGAGGCAAGAAGCTGGGAGAGGAGGCAAGAAGCTGGGAGAGGAGGCAAGAAGCTGGGAGAGGAGGCAAGAAGCTGGGAGAGGAGGCAAGAAGCTGGGAGAGGAGGCAAGAAGCTGGGAGAGGAGGCATGGAGCTGGGAGAGGCGGCAAGAAGCTAGGAGAGGAGGCAAGAAGCTGGGAGAGGAGGCATAGAGCTGGGAGAGGAGGCAAGAAGCTAGAAGAGGAGACATGAAGCTGGGAATGGAGCCAAGAAGCTGGGAGAGGAGGCAAGAAGCTGGGAGAGGAGGCAAGAAGCTGGGAGAGGAGGCATGGAGCTGAAAGAGGAGGCATGGAGCTGGGAGAGGAGGCAAGAAGCTGGGAGATGATGCAAGATGCTGGTAGAGGAGGCATGGAGCTGGGAGAGGAGGCAAGGAGCTGGGAGAGGAGGCAAGGAGCTGGGAGAGGAGGCATGGAGCTGGGAGAAGAGGCATGGAGCTGGGAGAGGAGGCATGGAGCTGGGAGAGGAGACATGGAGCTGGGAGAGGAGGCTAGAAGCTGGGAGAGGAGGCATTAAGCTGGGAGAGGAGGCATGGAGCTGGTACAAGAGACATGGAGCTGGTACAGGAGGCATGGAGCTGGGAGAGGAGGCATGGAGCTGGGAGAGGATGCAAGAGGCTGGGAGAGGATGCATGGAGCTGGTACAGGAGGCATGGAGCTGGGAGAGGAGGCATAGAGCTGGGAGAGGAGGCATGAAGCTAGGAGAGGAGGCATGGAGCTGGGAGAGGAGGCAAGAAGCTGGGCGAGGAGGCAAGGAACTGGGAGAGGAGGCAAGGAGCTGGGAGAGGAGGTAAGAAGCTGGGAGAGGAGGCAAAAAGCTGGGAGAGGAGGCAAGAAGCTGGGAGAGGAGGCAAGAAGCTGGGAGAGGAGGCATGGAGCTGGGAGAGGAGGCATGGAGGTGGGAGAGGAGGCATGGAGCTGGAAGAGTAGGCATGGAGCTGGTACAGGAGGCATGGAGCTGGAAGAGGAGGCAAGAAGCTGGGAGAGGAGGCATGGAGCTGGGAGAGGAGGCATGGAGCTGGGAGAGGAGGCATGGAGCTGGGAGAGCAGGCATGGAGCTGGGAGAGAAGGCAAGAAGCTGGGAGAGGAGGCAAGAAGCTGGGAAAGGAGGCAAGAAGCTGGGAGAGGAGGCATAGAGCTGGGAAAGGAGGCATAGAGTTGGGAGAGGAGGCAAGAAGCTGGGAGAGGAGGCAGGAAGCTGGGAGAGGAGGCAAGAAGCTGGGAGAGGAGGCAAGAAGCTGGGAGAGGAGGCAAGAAGCTGGGAGAGGAGGCATGGAGCTGAAAGAAGAGGCAAAAAGCTGGGAGAGAAGGCATGGAGCTGGGAGAGGAGGCATGGAGCTGGGAGAGAAGGCTAGCAGCTGGGAGAGGAGGCTGGGAGAGGAGGCATGGAGCTGAAAGAGGAGGCATGGAGCTGGGAGAGGAGGCAAGAAGCTGGGAGAGGAGGCAAGAAGCTGGGAGAGGAGGCATGGAGCTAGGAGAGGAGGCAAGAAGCTGGTAGAGCAGTCATGGAGCTGGGAGAGGAGGCATGGAGCTGGGAGAGGAGGCATGGAGCTGGGAGAGGAAGCAAGAAGCTGGAAGAGGAAGCAAGAAGCTGGGAGAGGAGGCATGGAGCTGGGAGAGGAGGCATGGAGCTGGGAGAGGAGTCATGGAGCTGGGAGAGGAAGCAAGAAGCTGGTAGAGCAGGCATGGAGCTGGGAGAGGAGGCATGGAGCTGGGAGAGGAGGCATGGAGCTGGGAGAGGAAGCAAGAAGCTGGAAGAGGAAGCAAGAAGCTGGGAGAGGAGGCATGGAGCTGGGAGAGGAGACATGGAGCTGGGAGAGGAGGCAAGAAGCTGGGAGAGGATGCAAGATGCTGGTAGAGGAGGCATGGAGATGGGAGAGGAGGCAAGGAGCTGGGAGAGGAGGCATGGAGCCGGGAGAGGAGGTATAGAGCTAGGAGAGGAGGCAACAAGCTGGGAGAGGACCTATAGAGATAAAAGAGGAGGTATGGAGCTGGTACAAGAGGCATGGAGCTGTTACAGGAGGCATGGAGCTGCGAGTGGATGTAAGAAGCTGGGAGAGGAGGCATGGAGCTGGTACAGGAGGCATGGAGCTGGGAGAGGAGGCATGGAGCTGGGAGAGGAGGCAAGAAGCTGGGAGAGGAGTCAAGAAGCTGGGAGAGGAGGCATGGAGCTGGGAGAGGAGGCAAGAAGCTGGGAGAGGAGGCAAGGAGCTGGGAGAGGAGGCACGAATCTGGGAGAGGAGGCAAGAAGCTGGGAGAGGAGGCATGGAGCCGGGAGAGGAGGCAAGAAGCCGGGAGAGAAGGCACGGAGCTGGTAAAGGAGGCATGGAGCTGGGAGAGGAGGCATGGAGCTGAGAGAGGAAGCATGGCGCTGGGAGAGGAGGCAAGAAGCTGAGAGAAGAGGCAACAAACTGGGAGTGGAGGCAAGAAGCCGGGAGAGGAGGGAAGAAGCCGGGGGAAGAGGCAAGAAGCCGGGAGAGGAGGCATGGAGCTGGGAGAGGAGGCATGGAGCTGGGAGAGGAGGCATGGAGCTGGAAGAGGAGGCATAGAGCTGGGAGAGGAGGCAAGAAGCTGGGAGAAGAGGCAAGAAGCTGGGAGAGGAGGCATGGAGCTGGGAGAGAGGAGGCATGGAGCTGGGAAAGGAGACATGGAGCTGGTAGAGGAGGCATAGAGCTGGGAGAGGAGCCAATAAGCTGGGAGAGGAGGCAAGAAGCTGAGAGAGGAGGCATAGAGCTGGGAGAGGAGGCATAGAGCTGTTACAGGAGGCATGGAGCTGGGAGAGGAGGCATGGAGGTGGGAGAGGATGCATGGAGCTGGTACAGGAGGCATGGAGCTGGTACAGGAGGCATGGAGCTGGGAGAGGAGGCATGGAGCTGGGAGAGGAGGCAAGAAGCTGGGAGAGGAGGCAAGAAGCCTGAGGAGGAGGCAAGGAGCCAGGAGAGGAGGCATGGAGCTGGGAGAGGAGGCATGGAGCTGGGAGAGGAGGCATGGAGCTGGGAGAGTAGGCATGGAGCTGGGAGAGTAGGCATGGAGCTGGTACAGGAGGCATGGAGCTGGAAGAGGAGGCAAGAAGCTGGGAGAGGAGTCATGGAGCTGGGAGAGGAGTCATGGAGCTGGGAGAGGAGTCATGGAGCTGGGAAAGGAGGCAAGAAGCTGGGAGAGGAGGCAAGAAGCTGGAAGAGGAGGCATAGAGTTGGGAGAGGAGGCAAGAAGCTAAAAGAGGAGGCAAGAAGCTGGGAGAGGGGGCATGGAGCTGGGAGAGGAGGCAAGAAGCTAGGAGAGGAGGCAAGAAGCTGGGAGAGGAGGCAAGAAGCTGGGAGAGGAGGCATAGAGTTGGGAGAGGAGGCAAGAAGCTAGAAGAGGAGGCAGGAAGCTGGGAATGGAGCCAAGAAGCTGGGAGAGGAGTCAAGAAGCTGGGAGAGGAGGCATGGAGCTGAAAGAGGAGGCAAAAAGCTGGGAGAGTAGGCTTGGAGCTAGGAGAGGAGGGAAGAAGCTGTGAGAGGAAGCATGGAGCTGGGAGATGAGGCAAGAAGCTGGGAGAGGAGGCATGGAGCTGCGAGAAGAGGCCAGAAGCTGGGAGAGGAGGCAAAAAGCTGGGAGAGGAGGCAAGTAGCTGGGAGTAGAGGCATGGAGCTGGGAGAGGAGGCAAGAAGCTGGGAGAGGAGGCATGGAGGTGGGAGAGGAGGCATGGAGCCAGGAGAGGATGCAAGAAGCCGGGAGAGGAGGCACGGAGCTGGTAAAGGAGGCATGGAGCTGGGAGAGGAGGCATGGAGCTGGGAGAGGAAGCATGGCGCTGGGAGAGGAGGCAAGAAGCTGAGAGAGGAGGCCACAAACTGGGAGTGGAGGCAAGAAGCCGGGAGAGGAGGCATGGAGCTGGTAAAGGAGGCATGGAGCTGGGAGAGGAGGCATGGAGCTGGGAGAGGAAGCATGGCGCTGGGAGAGGAGGCAAGAAGCTGAGAGAGGAGGCAACAAACTGGGAGTGGAGGCAAGAAGCCGGGAGAGGAGGCAAGAAGCCGGGAGGAGAGGCAAGAAGCCGGGAGAGGAGGCATGGAGCTGGGAGAGGAGGCAAGAAGCTGGGAGAAGAGGCAAGAAGCTGGGAGAGGAGGCATGGAGCTGGGAGAGAGGAGGCATGGAGCTGGGAGAGGAGGCATGGAGCTGGGAGAGGAGGCATGGAGCTGGGAGAGGAGGCATAGAGCTGGGAGAGGAGCCAATAAGCTGGGAGAGGAGGCAAGAAGCTGGGAGAGGAGGCATAGAGCTGGGAGAGAAGGCAAGAAGCTTGGAGAGGAGGCATGGAGCTTGGAGAGGAGGCAAGAAGCTGGGAGAGGAGGCCAGAAGCTGGAAGAGGAGGCATGGAGCTGGGAGAGTAGGCATGGAGCTGGAAGAGGAGGCATGGAGCTGGAAGAGGAGGCATGGAGCTGGGAGAGGAGGCATGGAGCTGGGAGAGGAGGCATGGAGCTGGGAGAGAAGGCATGGAGCTGGGAGAAGAGGCATGGAGCTGGGAGAGAAGGCAAGAAGCTGTGAGAGGAGGCAAGAAGCTGGGAGAGTAGGCATGGAGCTGGTAGAGGAGGCATAGAGCTGGGAGAGGAGGCATAGAGCTATGAGAGGAGGCAGAAAGCTGGGAAAGGAGGCAAGAAGCTGGAAGAGGAGGCAAGAAGCTGGGAGAGGAGGCAAGAAGCTGGGAGAGGAGGAATGAAGCTGGGAGAGGAGGCAAGAAACTGGGAAAGGAGGCAAGAAGCTGGGAGAGAAGGCAAGAAGCTGGGAGAGGAAGCATGAAGCATGGAGCTGGGAGAGGGGTCAAGAAGCTGGGAGAGGAGGCATGGAGCTGGGAGAGGAGGCAAGAAGCTGGTAGAGGAGGAATGGAGCTGGGAGAGGATGCAAGAAGCTGGGAGAGGAGGCATGGAGCTGGTACAGGAAGCATGGAGCTGGGAGAGGAGGACTGGTGATGGAAGAAGAGGCAAGAAGCTGGGCGAGGAGGCATGGAGCTGGGAGTGGAGGCATGGAGCTGGGAGTGGAGGCATGGAGCTGGGAGTGGAGGCATGGAGCTGGGCGTGGAGGCATGGAGCTGGGAGTGGAGGCATGGAGCTGGGAGAGGATGCAAAAAGCTAGGAGAGGAGGCATGGAGCTGGGAGAGGAGGCATGGAGCTGGTACAGGAGGCATGGAGCTTGGAGAGGAGGCATAGAGCTGGGAGTGGAGGCAAGAAGCTGGGAGAGGAGGCATGGAGCTGAGAGAGGAGGTATGGAGCTGGAAGAGGAGGCAAGAAGCTGGGAGAGGAGGCATGGAGCTGAGAGAGGAGGCATGGAGCTGGAAGAGAGGGCAAGAAGCTGGGAGAGGAGGCATGGAGCTGGGAGAGGAGGCATGGAGCTGTGAGAGGAGGCATAGAGCTGGTACAGGAGGCATGGAGCTGGGAGAGGAGGCATAGAGCTGGGAGTGGAGGCAAGAAGCTGGGAGAGGAGGCATGGAGCTGGGAGAGGAGGCAAGAAGCTGGGAGAGGAGGAATGGAGCTGGGAGAGGAGGCAAGAAGGTGGGAGAGAAGGCAAGAAGCTGGGAGTGGAGGCATGGAGCTGGGAGAGGAGGCATGGAGCTGGGAGAGGAGGCATAGAGCTGGTACAGGAGGCATGGAGCTGGGAGAGGAGGCAAGAAGGTGGGAGAGGAGGCATGGAGCTGGGAGAGGAGGCATGGAGCTGTGAGAGGAGGCATAGAGCTGGTACAGGAGGCATGGAGCTGGGAGAGGAGGCATAGAGCTGGGAGTGGAGGCAAGAAGCTGGGAGAGGAGGCATGGAGCTGGGAGAGGAGGCAAGAAGCTGGGAGAGGAGGAATGGAGCTGGAAGAGGAGGCAAGAAGGTGGGAGAGGAGGCATGGAGCTGGGAGAGGAGGCATGGAGCTGGGAGAGGAGGCATGGAGCTGGGAGAGGAGGCAAGAAGCTGGGAGAGGAGGCATGGAGCTGAGAGAGGAGGCATTTAGCTGGTACAGGAGGCATGGAGCTGGGAGAGGAGGCATAGAGCTGGGAGAGGAGGCAAGAAGCTGGGAGAGGAGGCAAGAAGCTGGGAGAGGAGGCATGGAGCTGGGAGAGGAGGCTTGGAGCTGGGAGAGGAGGCAAGAAGCTGGGAGAGGAGGCATGGAGCTGCGAGAGGAGGCAAGAAGCTGGGAGAGGAGGCAAGAAGCTGGGAGAGGAGGCATGGAGCTGGGAAAGGAGGCGTGGATCTTGCAGAGGAGGCATGGAGCTAGGAGAGGAGGCAAGAAGCTGAGAGAGGAGGCATGGAGCTGGGAGAGGAGGCATGGAGCTGGGAGAGGAGGCAAGAAGCTGGGAGAGGAGGCATGGAGCTGGTACAGGAGGCATGGAGCTGGGAGAGGAGGCAAGAAGCTGGGAGAAGAGGCATGGAGCTGGTAGAGGAGGCAAGAAGCTGGGAGAGGAGGCATGGAGCTGGGAGAGGAGTCAAGAAGCTGGGAGAGGAGTCAAGAAGCTGGGAGAGGAGGCATGGAGCTGGGAAAGGAGGCGTGGATCTGGGAGCGGAGGCATGGAGATGGGAGAGGAGGCAAGAAGCTGGGAGAGGAGGCATGGAGCTGGGAGAGGAGGCTTGAAGCTGAGAGAGGAGGCAAGAAGCTGGGAAAGGAGGCAAGAAGCTGGGAGAGGAGGCATGGAGCTAGGAGAGGTGGCATGGAGCTGGGAGAGGATGCAAGAAGCTGGGAGAGGAGACATGGAGCTGGTACAGGAAGCATGGAGCTGGGAGAGGAGGCATGGAGCTGGGAGAGGAGGCAAAAAGCTGGGAGAAGAGGCATGGAGCTGAGACAGGAGGCAAGAAGCTGGGAGAGGAGGCATGGAGCCAGGAGAGGAGGCAAGAAGCTGGGAGAGGAGGCATGGAGGTAAGAAAGGTGGCATGGAGCAAGGAGAGGATGCAAGAAGCTGGGAGAGGAGGCATGGAGCTGGTACAGGAGGCATGGAGCTGACACAGGAGGCATGGAGCTGGGAGAGGAGGCATGGAGCTGGGAGAGGAGGCAAGAAGCTGGGAGAGGAGGCATGGAGGTGGGAGAGGAGGCATGGAGCCAGGAGAGGAGCCAAGAAGCTGGGAGAGGAGGCATGGAGGTAAGAAAGGTGGCATGGAGCAAGGAGAGGATGCAAGAAGCTGGGAGAGGAGGCATGGAGCTGGTACAGGAGGCATGGAGCTGGTACAGGAGGCATGGAGCTGGGAGAGGAGGCATGGAGCTGGGAGAGGAGGCATGGAGCTGGGAGAGGAGGCAAGAAGCTGGGAGAGGAGGCATGGAGCTAGGAGAGGAGGCATGGAGCCTGGAGAGGATGCAAGAAGCTAGGAGAGGAGGCATGGAGCTGGTACAGGAGGCATGGAGCTGGGAGAGGAGGCATGGAGCTGGGAGAGGAGGCAAAAAGCTGGGAGAAGAGGCATGGAGCTGAGATAGGAGGCAAGAAGCTGGGAGAGGAGGCATGGAGCCAGGAGAGGAGGCAAGAAGCTGGGAGAGGAGGCATGGAGGTAAGAAAGGTGGCATGGAGCAAGGAGAGGATGCAAGAAGCTGGGAGAGGAGGCATGGAGCTGGTACAGGAGGCATGGAGCTGGTACAGGAGGCATGGAGCTGGGAGAGGAGGCATGGAGCTGGGAGAGGAGGCAAGAAGCTGGGAGAGGAGGCAAGAAGCTGGGAGAGGAGGCATGGAGCTAGGAGAGGAGGCATGGAGCCTGGAGAGGATGCAAGAAGCTAGGAGAGGAGGCATGGAGCTGGTACAGGAGGCATGGAGCTGGGAGAGGAGGCATGGAGCTGGGAGAGGAGGCATGGAGCTGGGAGAGGAGGCAAGATGCTGGGAGAGGAGGCATGGAGCTGCGAGAGGAGGCAAGAAGCCGGGAGAGGAGGCAAGAAGCCGGGAGAGGAGGCAAGAAGCCAGGAGAGGAGGCATGGAGCTGGGAGAGGAGGCATGGAGCTGGGAGAGGAGGCATGGAGCTGGGAGAGGAGGCATGAAGCCGGGTGAGGAGGCAAGAAGCCGGGAGAAGAGGCATGGAGCTGGGTGAGGAGGCAAGAATCTGGGAGAGGAGGCATGGAGCTGGGAGAGGAGCCATGTAGCTGGGAGAGGAGGCATGGAGCTGGTACAGGAGACATGGAGCTGGAAGAGGAGGCAAGAAGCTGGGAGAGGAGGCATGGAGCTGGGAGAGGAGGCATGGAGCTGGGAGAGGAGGCATGGAGCTGGGAGAGGAGGCATAGAGCTGGGAGAGGAGGCAAGAAGCTGGGAGAGGAGGCAAGAAGCTGGGAGAGGAGGCAAGAAGCTGGGACAGGAGGCATAGAGCTGGGAGAGGAGGCAAGAAGCTGGGAGAGGAGGCAAGAAGCTGGGAGAGAAGGCAAGAAGCTGGGATAGGAGGCAATAAGCTGGGAGAGGAGGCATGGAGCTGGGAGAAGAGGCAAGAAGCTGGGAGAGGAGGAATGGAGCTGGGAGAGGGGGCAAGAAGCTGGGAGAGGAGGCAAGAAGCTGGGAGAGGAGGCAAGAAGCTGGGAGAGGAAGCATGAAGCTGGGAGAGGAAGCATGGAGCTTTGAGAGGAGGCAAGAAGCTAGGAGAGGAGGCATGGAGCTGGGAGAGGAGGCAAGAATCTGGGAGAGGAGGCAAAAAGCTGGGAGAAGAGGCATGGAGCTGGTAGAGGAGGCATGGAGCTGGGAGAGGAGGCATGGAGCTGGGAGAGGAGGCATTGAGCTAGGAGAGGAGGCATAGAGCTGGGAGAGGAGGCATGGAGCTGGGAGAGGAGGCATAGAGCTGGGAGAGGAGGCATAGAGCTGGGAGAGGAGGCAAGAAGCTGGGAGAGGAGGCAAGAAGCTGGGAGAGGAGGCAAGAAGCTGGGAGAGGAGGCAAGAAGCTGGGAGAGGAGGCAAGAAGCCGGGAGAGGAGGCAAGAAGCCGGGAGAGGAGGCAAGAAGCCGGGAGAGGAGGCAAGAAGCCGGGAGAGGAGGCAAGAAGCCGGGAGAGGAGGAATGGAGCTGGGAGAGGAGGCAAGAAATTGGGAGAGGAGGCATGGAGGTGGGAGAGGAGGCATGGGGCCAGGAGAGGATGCAAGAAGCTGGGAGAGGAGGCATGGATCTGGTACAGGAGGCATGGAGCTGGTACAGGAGGCATGGAGCTGGGAGAGGAGGCATGGAGCTGGGAGAGGAGGCAAGAAGCTGAGAGAGGAGGCATGGAGCTGAGAGAGGAGGCATGGAGCTGAGAGAGGAGGCAAGAAGCTGGTAGAGGAGGCATGGAGGTGGGAGAGGAGGCATGGAGCCAGGAGAGGAGGCAAGAAGCTGGGAGAGGAGGCATGGAGGTGGGAGAGGAGGAATGGAGCTGAGAGAGGAGGCAAGAGGCTCGTAGAGGAGGCATGGAGGTGGGAGAGGAGGCATGGAGCCAGGAGAGGAGGCAAGAAGCTGGGAGAGGAGGCATGGAGGTGGGAGAGGTGGCATGGAGCCAGGAGAGGATGCAAGAAGCTGGGAGAGGAGGCATGGAGCTGGTACAGGGGGCATGGAGCTGGGAGAGGAGGCAAGATGCTGGGAGAGGAGGCATGGAGCTGGGAGAGGAGGCAAGAAGCCGGGAGAGGAGGCAAGAAGCCGGGAGAGGAGGCAAGAAGCCAGGAGAGGAGGCATGGAGCTGGGAGAGGAGGCATGGAGCTGGGAGAGGAGGCAAGAAGCCGGGAGAGGAGGCAAGAAGCCGGGAGAGGAGGCAAGAAGCTGGGAGAGGAGGGAAGAAATTGGGAGAGGAGGCAAGAATCTGGGAGAGGAGGCATGGAGCTGGTACAGGAGGCATGGAGCTGGAAGAGGAGGCAAGAAGCTGGGAGAGGAGGCATGGAGCTGGGAGAGGAGGCATGGAGCTGGGAGAGGAGGCATGGAGCTGGGAGAGGAGGCATGGAGCTGGGAGAGGAGGCAAGAAGCTGGGAGAGGAGGCAAGAAGCTGAGACAGGAGGCAAGAAGCTGGGAGAGGAGGCAAGAAGCTGGGAGAGGAGGCAAGAAGCTGGGAGAGAAGGCAAGAAGCTGGGATAGGAGGCAAGAATCTGGGAGAGGAGGCATGGAGCTGAAAGAGGAGGCAAAAAGCTGGGAGAGGAGGCATGGAGCTGGGAGAGGAGGCAAGAAGCTGGGAGAGGAGGCATGGAGCTGGGAGAAGAGGCAAGAAGCTGGGAGAGGAGGAATGGAGCTGGGAGAGGGGGCAAGAAGCTGGGAGAGGAGGCAAGAAGATGGGAGAGGAGGCAAGAAGCTGGGAGAGGAAGCATGAAGCTGGGAGAGGAAGCATGAAGCTGGGAGAGGAAGCATGGAGCTTTGAGAGGAGGCAAGAAGCTAGGAGAGGAGGCATGGAGCTGGGAGAGGAGGCATGGAGCTGGTACAGGAGGCATGGAGCTGGTACAGGAGTCATGGAGCTGGGAGAGGAGGCATGGAGCTGGGAGAGGAGGCATGGATCTGAGAGAGGAGGCAAGAAGCTGGTAGAGGAGGCATGGAGGTGGGAGAGGAGGCATGGAGCCAGGAGAGGAGGCAAGAAGCTGGGAGAGGAGGCATGGAGGTGGGAGAGGTGGTATGGAGCCAGGAGAGGATGCAAGAAGCTGGGAGAGGAGGCATGGAGCTGGTACAGGAGGCATGGAGCTGGGAGAGGAGGCATGGAGCTGGGAGAGAAGGCAAGATGCTGGGAGAGGAGGCATGGAGCTGGGAGAGGAGGCAAGAAGCCGGGAGAGGAGGCAAGAAGCCAGGAGAGGAGGCATGGAGCTGGGAGAGGAGGCATGGAGCTGGGAGAGGAGGCATGGAGCTAAGAGAGGAGGCATGGTGCTGGGAGAGGACGCAAGAAGCTGGGAGAGGAGGCATGGAGCTGGGAGAGGAGGCAAGAAATTGGGAGAGGAGGCAAGAATCTGGGAGAGGAGGCATGGAGCTAGGAGAGGAGCCATGGAGCTGGGAGAGGACGCATGGAGCTGGTACAGGAGGCATGGAGCTGGGAGAGGAGGCAAGAAGCTGGGAGAGGAGGCAAGAAGCTGGGAGAGGAGGCAAGAAGCTGGGAGAGGAGGCAAGAAGCTGGGACAGGAGGCATAGAGCTGGGAGAGGAGGCAAGAAGCTGGGAGAGGAGGCAAGAAGTTGGGAGAGAAGGCAAGAAGCTGGGATAGGAGGCAAGAAGCTGGGAGAGGAGGCATGGAGCTGAAAAAGGAGGCAAAAAGCTTGGAGAGGAGGCATGGAGCTGGGAGAGGAGGCAAGAAGCTGGGAGAGGAGGCATGGAGCTGGGAGAGGAGACAAGAAGCTCAGAGAGGAGGAATGGAGCTGGGAGAGGGGGCAAGAAGCTGGGAGAGGAGGCAAGAAGCTGGGAGAGGAGGCAAGAAGCTGGGAGAGGAAGCATGAAGCTGGGAGAGGAGGGAAGAAATTGGGAGAGGAGGCAAGAATCTGGGAGAGGAGGCATGGAGCTGGGAGAGGAGGCATGGAGCTGGTACAGGAGGCATGGAGGTGGGAGAGGAGGAATGGAGCTGAGAGAGGAGGCAAGAAGCTCGTAGAGGAGGCATGGAGGTGGGAGAGGAGGCATGGAGCCAGGAGAGGAGGCAAGAAGCTGGGAGAGGAGGCATGGAGGTGGGAGAGGTGGCATGGAGCCAGGAGAGGATGCAAGAAGCTGGGAGAGGAGGCATGGAGCTGGTACAGGAGGCATGGAGCTGGGAGAGGAGGCAAGATGCTGGGAGAGGAGGCATGGAGCTGGGAGAGGAGGCAAGAAGCCGGGAGAGGAGGCAAGAAGCCAGGAGAGGAGGCATGGAGCCGGGAGAGGAGGCATGGAGCTGGGAGAGGAGGCATGGAGCTGGGAGAGGAGGCAAGAAGCCGGGAGAGGAGGCAAGAAGCTGGGAGAGGAGGGAAGAAATTGGGAGAGGAGGCAAGAATCTGGGAGAGGAGGCATGGAGCTGGGAGAGGAGGCATGGAGCTGGTACAGGAGGCATGGAGCTGGAAGAGGAGGCAAGAAGCTGGGAGAGGAGGCATGGAGCTGGGAGAGGAGGCATGGAGCTGGGAGAGGAGGCATGGAGCTGGGAGAGGAGGCATGGAGCTGGGAGAGGAGGCAAGAAGCTGGGAGAGGAGGCAAGAAGCTGAGATAGGAGGCATAGAGCTGGGAGAGGAGGCAAGAAGCTGGGAGAGGAGGCAAGAAGCTGGGAGAGAAGGCAAGAAGCTGGGATAGGAGGCAAGAATCTGGGAGAGGAGGCATGGAGCTGAAAGAGGAGGCAAAAAGCTGGGAGAGGAGGCATGGAGCTGGGAGAGGAGGCAAGAAGCTGGGAGAGGAGGCATGGAGCAGGGAGAAGAGGCAAGAAGCTGGGAGAGGAGGAATGGAGCTGGGAGAGGGGGCAAGAAGCTGGGAGAGGAGGCAAGAAGATGGGAGAGGAGGCAAGAAGCTGGGAGAGGAAGCATGAAGCTGGGAGAGGAAGCATGAAGCTGGGAGAGGAAGCATGGAGCTTTGAGAGGAGGCAAGAAGCTAGGAGAGGAGGCATGGAGCTGGGAGAGGATGCAAGAAGCTGGGAGAGGAGGCATGGAGCTGGTACAGGAGGCATGGAGCTGGTACAGGAGTCATGGAGCTGGGAGAGGAGGCATGGAGCTGGGAGAGGAGGCAAGAAGCTGAGAGAGGAGGCATGGAGCTGGGAGAGGAGGCATGGATCTGAGAGAGGAGGCAAGAAGCTGGTAGAGGAGGCATGGAGGTGGGAGAGGAGGCATGGAGCCAGGAGAGGAGGCAAGAAGCTGGGAGAGGAGGCATGGAGGTGGGAGAGGTGGTATGGAGCCAGGAGAGGATGCAAGAAGCTGGGAGAGGAGGCATGGAGCTGGTACAGGAGGCATGGAGCTGGGAGAGGAGGCATGGAGCTGGGAGAGAAGGCAAGATGCTGGGAGAGGAGGCATGGAGCTGGGAGAGGAGGCAAGAAGCCGGGAGAGGAGGCAAGAAGCCAGGAGAGGAGGCATGGAGCTGGGAGAGGAGGCATGGAGCTGGGAGAGGAGGCATGGAGCTAAGAGAGGAGGCATGGTGCTGGGAGAGGACGCAAGAAGCTGGGAGAGGAGCCATGGAGCTGGGAGAGGAGGCAAGAAATTGGGAGAGGAGGCAAGAATCTGGGAGAGGAGGCATGGAGCTAGGAGAGGAGCCATGGAGCTGGGAGAGGACGCATGGAGCTGGTACAGGAGGCATGGAGCTGGGAGAGGAGGCAAGAAGCTGGGAGAGGAGGCAAGAAGCTGGGAGAGGAGGCAAGAAGCTGGGAGAGGAGGCAAGAAGCTGGGACAGGAGGCATAGAGCTGGGAGAGGAGGCAAGAAGCTGGGAGAGGAGGCAAGAAGTTGGGAGAGAAGGCAAGAAGCTGGGATAGGAGGAAAGAAGCTGGGAGAGGAGGCATGGAGCTGAAAAAGGAGGCAAAAAGCTTGGAGAGGAGGCATGGAGCTGGGAGAGGAGGCAAGAAGCTGGGAGAGAAGGCATGGAGCTGGGAGAGGAGACAAGAAGCTCAGAGAGGAGGAATGGAGCTGGGAGAGGGGGCAAGAAGCTGGGAGAGGAGGCAAGAAGCTGGGAGAGGAGGCAAGAAGCTGGGAGAGGAAGCATGAAGCTGGGAGAGGAAGCATGGAGCTTTGAGAGGAGGCAAGAAGCTAGGAGAGGAGGCATGGAGCTGGGAGAGGAGGCAAGAATCTGGGAGAGGAGGCAAAAAGCTGGGAGAAGAGGCATGTAGCTGGTAGAGGAGGCATGGAGCTGGGAGAGGAGGCATAGAGCTGGGAGAGGAGGCATGGAGGTGGAGAGGAGGCATGGAGCCAGGAGAGGATGCAAGAAGCTGGGAGAGGAGGCATAGAGCTGGTACAGGAGGCAAGGAGCTGGGAGAGGAGGCATGGAGCTGGGAGAGGAGGCAAGATGCTGGGAGAGGAGGCATGGAGCTGGGAGAGGAGGCATGGAGCTGGGAGAGGAGGCATGGAGCTGGGAGAGGAGGCAAGAAGCTGGGAGAGGAGGCAAGAAGCTGGGACAGGAGGCAAGAAGCTGGGAGAGGAGGGCATGGAGCTGAAAGAGGAGGCAAAAAGCTGGGAGAGGAGGCATGGAGCTGGGAGAGGAGGCAAGAAGCTGAGAGAGGAGGCATGGACTGGGAGAGGAGGCAAGAAGCTGGGAGAGGAGAAATGGAGCTGGGAGAGGGGGCAAGAAGCTGGGAGAGGAGGCAAGAAGCTGGGAGAGGAGGCAAGAAGCTGGGAGAGGAGGCAAGAAGCTGGGAGAGGAGGCAAGAAGCTGGGAGAGGAGGCAAGAAGCTAGGAGAGGAGGCATGGAGCTGGGAGAGGAGGCAAGAATCTGGGAGAGGAGGCAAAAAGCTGAGAGAAGAGGCATGGAGCTGGGAGAGGAGGCATGGAGCTGGGAGAGGAGGCATGGAGCTGGGAGAGGAGGCAAGAAGCTGGGAGAGGAGGTATGGAGCTGGGAGAGGAGGCATGGAGCTGGGAAAGGAGGCATGGAGCTGGGAGAGGAGGCAAGAAGCTGGGAGAAGAGGCAAGAAGCTGGGAGAGGAGGCAGGGAGCTGGGAGAGGAGGCAAGAAGCTGGGAGAGGAGGAATGGAGCTGGGAGAAGAGGCAAGAAGCTGGGAGAGGAGGCAAGAAGCTGGGAGAGGAAGCATGGAGCTGGGAGAGGAGGCATGGAGCTGGTACAGGAGGCATGGAGCTGGAAGAGGAGGCAAGAAGCTGGGAGAATAGGCATGGAGCTGGGAGAGGAGGCATGGAGCTGGGAGAGGAGGCAAGAAGCTGGGAGAGGAGGCATGGAGCTGGGAGAGGAGGCAAGATGCTGGGAGAGGAGGCATGGAGCTGGGAGAGGAGGTATGGAGCTGGGAGAGGAGGCATGGACCTGGGAGAGGAGGTAAGAAGCCGGGAAAGGAGGCAAGAAGCCGGGAGAGGACTCATGGAGCTGGGAGAGGAGGCAAGAAGCTGGGAGAGGAGGCAAGAAGCTGGGAGAGGAAGCATGGAGCTGGGAGAGGAGGCATAGAGCTTGTACAGGAGGCATGAAGCTGGAAGAGGAGGCAAGAAGCTGGGAGAGGAGGCATGGAGCTGGTAGAGGATGCATGGAGCTGGGAGAGAAGGCATAGAGCTGGGAGAGGAGGCAAGAAGCTGGGAGAGGAGGCAAGAAGCTGGGACAGGAGGCATAGAGCTGGGAGAGGAGGCAAGAAGCTGGGAGAGGAGGCAAGAAGCTGGGAGAGAAGGCAAGAAGCTGGGATAGGAGGCAAGAAGCTGGGAGAGGAGGCATGGAGCTAAAAGAGGAGGCATGGAGCTGGGAGAGGAGGCATGGAGCTGGGAGAGGAGGCAAGAAGCTGGGAGAGGAGGAATGGAGCTGGGAGAGGGGGCAAGAAGCTGGGAGAGGAGGCAAGAAGCTGGGAGAGGAGGCAAGAAGCTGGGAGAGGAAGCATGAAGCTGGGAGAGGAAGCATGGAGCTTTGAGAGGAGGCAAGAAGCTAGGAGAGGAGGCATGGAGCTGGGAGAGGAGGCAAGAATCTGGGAGAGGAGGCAAAAAGCTGGGAGAAGAGGCATGGAGCTGGTAGAGGAGGCATGGAGCTGGGAGAGGAGGCATGCAGCTGGGAGAGGAGGCATGGAGGTGGGAGAGGAGGCATGGAGCCAGGAGAGGATGCAAGAAGCTGGGAGAGGAGGCATGGAGCTGGTACAGGAGGCATGGAGCTGGGACAGGAGGCATGGAGCTGGGAGAGGAGGCAAGAAGCTGGGAGAGGAGGCATGGAGCTGGGAGAGGAGGAATGGAGCTGGGAGAGGAGACATGGAGCTGGGAAAGGAGGCATGGAGCTGAAAGAGGAGGCAAAAAGCTGGGAGAGGAGGCATGGAGTTGGGAGAGGAGGCATGGAGCTGGGAGAGGAGGCATAGAGCTGGGAGAGGAGGCATAGAGCTGGGAGAGGAGGCAAGAAGCTGGGAGAGGAGGCAGGGAGCTGGGAGAGGAGGCAAGAAGCTGGGAGAGGAGGAATGGAGCTGAGAGAAGAGGCAAGAAGCTGGGAGAGGAGGCAAGAAGCTGGGAGAAGAAGCATGGAGCTGGGAGAGGAGGCATGGAGCTGGTACAGGAGGCATGGAGCTGGAAGAGGAGGCAAGAAGCTGGGAGAATAGGCATGGAGCTGGGAGAGGAGGCATGGAGCTGGGAGAGGAGGCAAGAAGCTGGGAGAGGAGGCATGGAGCTGGGAGAGGAGGCAAGATGCTGGGAGAGGAGGCATGGAGCTGGGAGAGGAGGTATGGAGCTGGGAGAGGAGGCATGGACCTGGGAGAGGAGGTAAGAAGCCGGGAAAGGAGGCAAGAAGCCGGGAGAGGACTCATGGAGCTGGGAGAGGATGCAAGAAGCTGGGAGAGGAGGCAAGAAGCTGGGAGAGGAAGCATGGAGCTGGGAGAGGAGGCATAGAGCTTGTACAGGAGGCATGAAGCTGGAAGAGGAGGCAAGAAGCTGGGAGAGGAGGCATGGAGCTGGTAGAGGATGCATGGAGCTGGGAGAGAAGGCATAGAGCTGGGAGAGGAGGCAAGAAGCTGGGAGAGGAGGCAAGAAGCTGGGACAGGAGGCATAGAGCTGGGAGAGGAGGCAAGAAGCTGGGAGAGGAGGCAAGAAGCTGGGAGAGAAGGCAAGAAGCTGGGATAGGAGGCAAGAAGCTGGGAGAGGAGGCATGGAGCTAAAAGAGGAGGCATGGAGCTGGGAGAGGAGGCATGGAGCTGGGAGAGGAGGCATGGAGCTGGGAGAGGAGGCAAGAAGCTGGGAGAGGAGGCTTGGAGCTGGGAGAGGAGGCAAGAAGCTGGGAGAGGAGGAATGGAGCTGGGAGAGGGGGCAAGAAGCTGGGAGAGGAGGCAAGAAGCTGGGAGAGGAGGCAAGAAGCTGGGAGAGGAAGCATGAAGCTGGGAGAGGAAGCATGGAGCTTTGAGAGGAGGCAAGAAGCTAGGAGAGGAGGCATGGAGCTGGGAGAGGAGGCAAAAAGCTGGTAGAGGAGGCATGGAGCTGGTAGAGGAGGCATGGAGCTGGGAGAGGAGGCATGCAGCTGGGAGAGGAGGCATGGAGCTAGGAGAGGAGGCATAGAGCTGGGAGAGGAGGCATGGAGGTGGGAGAGGAGGCATGGAGCCAGGAGAGGATGCAAGAAGCTGGGAGAGGAGGCATGGAGCTGGTACAGGAGGCATGGAGCTGGGAGAGGAGGCATGGAGCTGGGAGAGGAGGCAAGAAGCTGGGAGAGGAGGCATGGAGCTGGGAGAGGAGGAATGGAGCTGGGAGAGAAGGCAAGAAGCTGGGATAGGAGGCAAGAAGCTGGGAGAGGAGGCATGGAGCTGAAAGAGGAGGCAAAAAGCTGGGAGAGGAGGCATGGAGTTGGGAGAGGAGGCATGGAGCTGGGAGAGGAGGCATAGAGCTGAGAGAGGAGGCAAGAAGCTGGGAGAGGAGGCAGGGAGCTGGGAGAGGAGGCAAGAAGCTGGGAGAGGAGGAATGGAGCTGGGAGAAGAGGCAAGAAGCTGGGAGAGGAGGCAAGAAGCTGGGAGAGGAAGCATGGAGCTGGGAGAGGAGGCATGGAGCTGGTACAGGAGGCATGGAGCTGGAAGAGGAGGCAAGAAGCTGGGAGAATAGGCATGGAGCTGGGAGAGGAGGCATGGAGCTGGGAGAGGAGGCATGGAGCTGGGAGAGGAGGCAAGAAGCTGGGAGAGGAGGCATGGAGCTGGGAGAGGAGGCAAGATGCTGGGAGAGGAGGCATGGAGCTGGGAGAGGAGGTATGGAGCTAAGAGAGGAGGCATGGTGCTGGGAGAGGACGCAAGAAGCTGGGAGAGGAGCCATGGAGCTGGGAGAGGAGGCAAGAAATTGGGAGAGGAGGCAAGAATCTGGGAGAGGAGGCATGGAGCTAGGAGAGGAGCCATGGAGCTGGGAGAGGACGCATGGAGCTGGTACAGGAGGCATGGAGCTGGGAGAGGAGGCAAGAAGCTGGGAGAGGAGGCAAGAAGCTGGGAGAGGAGGCAAGAAGCTGGGAGAGGAGGCAAGAAGCTGGGACAGGAGGCATAGAGCTGGGAGAGGAGGCAAGAAGCTGGGAGAGGAGGCAAGAAGTTGGGAGAGAAGGCAAGAAGCTGGGATAGGAGGCAAGAAGCTGGGAGAGGAGGCATGGAGCTGAAAAAGGAGGCAAAAAGCTTGGAGAGGAGGCATGGAGCTGGGAGAGGAGGCAAGAAGCTGGGAGAGAAGGCATGGAGCTGGGAGAGGAGACAAGAAGCTCAGAGAGGAGGAATGGAGCTGGGAGAGGGGGCAAGAAGCTGGGAGAGGAGGCAAGAAGCTGGGAGAGGAGGCAAGAAGCTGGGAGAGGAAGCATGAAGCTGGGAGAGGAAGCATGGAGCTTTGAGAGGAGGCAAGAAGCTAGGAGAGGAGGCATGGAGCTGGGAGAGGAGGCAAGAATCTGGGAGAGGAGGCAAAAAGCTGGGAGAAGAGGCATGGAGCTGGTAGAGGAGGCATGGAGCTGGGAGAGGAGGCATAGAGCTGGGAGAGGAGGCATGGAGGTGGAGAGGAGGCATGGAGCCAGGAGAGGATGCAAGAAGCTGGGAGAGGAGGCATAGAGCTGGTACAGGAGGCAAGGAGCTGGGAGAGGAGGCATGGAGCTGGGAGAGGAGGCAAGATGCTGGGAGAGGAGGCATGGAGCTGGGAGAGGAGGCATGGAGCTGGGAGAGGAGGCATGGAGCTGGGAGAGGAGGCAAGAAGCTGGGAGAGGAGGCAAGAAGCTGGGACAGGAGGCAAGAAGCTGGGAGAGGAGGCATGGAGCTGAAAGAGGAGGCAAAAAGCTGGGAGAGGAGGCATGGAGCTGGGAGAGGAGGCAAGAAGCTGAGAGAGGAGGCATGGAGCTGGGAGAGGAGGCAAGAAGCTGGGAGAGGAGAAATGGAGCTGGGAGAGGGGGCAAGAAGCTGGGAGAGGAGGCAAGAAGCTGGGAGAGGAGGCAAGAAGCTGGGAGAGGAGGCAAGAAGCTGGGAGAGGAGGCAAGAAGCTGGGAGAGGAGGCAAGAAGCTAGGAGAGGAGGCATGGAGCTGGGAGAGGAGGCAAGAATCTGGGAGAGGAGGCAAAAAGCTGAGAGAAAAGGCATGGAGCTGGGAGAGGAGGCATGGAGCTGGGAGAGGAGGCATGGAGCTGGGAGAGGAGGCAAGAAGCTGGGAGAGGAGGTATGGAGCTGGGAGAGGAGGCATGGAGCTGGGAAAGGAGGCATGGAGCTGGGAGAGGAGGCAAGAAGCTGGGAGAAGAGGCAAGAAGCTGGGAGAGGAGGCAGGGAGCTGGGAGAGGAGGCAAGAAGCTGGGAGAGGAGGAATGGAGCTGGGAGAAGAGGCAAGAAGCTGGGAGAGGAGGCAAGAAGCTGGGAGAGGAAGCATGGAGCTGGGAGAGGAGGCATGGAGCTGGTACAGGAGGCATGGAGCTGGAAGAGGAGGCAAGAAGCTGGGAGAATAGGCATGGAGCTGGGAGAGGAGGCATGGAGCTGGGAGAGGAGGCAAGAAGCTGGGAGAGGAGGCATGGAGCTGGGAGAGGAGGCAAGATGCTGGGAGAGGAGGCATGGAGCTGGGAGAGGAGGTATGGAGCTGGGAGAGGAGGCATGGACCTGGGAGAGGAGGTAAGAAGCCGGGAAAGGAGGCAAGAAGCCGGGAGAGGACTCATGGAGCTGGGAGAGGATGCAAGAAGCTGGGAGAGGAGGCAAGAAGCTGGGAGAGGAAGCATGGAGCTGGGAGAGGAGGCATAGAGCTTGTACAGGAGGCATGAAGCTGGAAGAGGAGGCAAGAAGCTGGGAGAGGAGGCATGGAGCTGGTAGAGGATGCATGGAGCTGGGAGAGAAGGCATAGAGCTGGGAGAGGAGGCAAGAAGCTGGGAGAGGAGGCAAGAAGCTGGGACAGGAGGCATAGAGCTGGGAGAGGAGGCAAGAAGCTGGGAGAGGAGGCAAGAAGCTGGGAGAGAAGGCAAGAAGCTGGGATAGGAGGCAAGAAGCTGGGAGAGGAGGCATGGAGCTAAAAGAGGAGGCATGGAGCTGGGAGAGGAGGCATGGAGCTGGGAGAGGAGGCATGGAGCTGGGAGAGGAGGCAAGAAGCTGGGAGAGGAGGCTTGGAGCTGGGAGAGGAGGCAAGAAGCTGGGAGAGGAGGAATGGAGCTGGGAGAGGGGGCAAGAAGCTGGGAGAGGAGGCAAGAAGCTGGGAGAGGAGGCAAGAAGCTGGGAGAGGAAGCATGAAGCTGGGAGAGGAAGCATGGAGCTTTGAGAGGAGGCAAGAAGCTAGGAGAGGAGTCATGGAGCTGGGAGAGGAGGCAAGAATCTGGGAGAGGAGGCAAAAAGCTGGTAGAGGAGGCATGGAGCTGGTAGAGGAGGCATGGAGCTGGGAGAGGAGGCATGCAGCTGGGAGAGGAGGCATGGAGCTAGGAGAGGAGGCATAGAGCTGGGAGAGGAGGCATGGAGGTGGGAGAGGAGGCATGGAGCCAGGAGAGGATGCAAGAAGCTGGGAGAGGAGGCATGGAGCTGGTACAGGAGGCATGGAGCTGGGAGAGGAGGCATGGAGCTGGGAGAGGAGGCAAGAAGCTGGGAGAGGAGGCATGGAGCTGGGAGAGGAGGAATGGAGCTGGGAGAGAAGGCAAGAAGCTGGGATAGGAGGCAAGAAGCTGGGAGAGGAGGCATGGAGCTGAAAGAGGAGGCAAAAAGCTGGGAGAGGAGGCATGGAGTTGGGAGAGGAGGCATGGAGCTGGGAGAGGAGGCATAGAGCTGAGAGAGGAGGCAAGAAGCTGGGAGAGGAGGCAGGGAGCTGGGAGAGGAGGCAAGAAGCTGGGAGAGGAGGAATGGAGCTGGGAGAAGAGGCAAGAAGCTGGGAGAGGAGGCAAGAAGCTGGGAGAGGAAGCATGGAGCTGGGAGAGGAGGCATGGAGCTGGTACAGGAGGCATGGAGCTGGAAGAGGAGGCAAGAAGCTGGGAGAATAGGCATGGAGCTGGGAGAGGAGGCATGGAGCTGGGAGAGGAGGCATGGAGCTGGGAGAGGAGGCAAGAAGCTGGGAGAGGAGGCATGGAGCTGGGAGAGGAGGCAAGATGCTGGGAGAGGAGGCATGGAGCTGGGAGAGGAGGTATGGAGCTAAGAGAGGAGGCATGGTGCTGGGAGAGGACGCAAGAAGCTGGGAGAGGAGCCATGGAGCTGGGAGAGGAGGCAAGAAATTGGGAGAGGAGGCAAGAATCTGGGAGAGGAGGCATGGAGCTAGGAGAGGAGCCATGGAGCTGGGAGAGGACGCATGGAGCTGGTACAGGAGGCATGGAGCTGGGAGAGGAGGCAAGAAGCTGGGAGAGGAGGCAAGAAGCTGGGAGAGGAGGCAAGAAGCTGGGAGAGGAGGCAAGAAGCTGGGACAGGAGGCATAGAGCTGGGAGAGGAGGCAAGAAGCTGGGAGAGGAGGCAAGAAGTTGGGAGAGAAGGCAAGAAGCTGGGATAGGAGGCAAGAAGCTGGGAGAGGAGGCATGGAGCTGAAAAAGGAGGCAAAAAGCTTGGAGAGGAGGCATGGAGCTGGGAGAGGAGGCAAGAAGCTGGGAGAGAAGGCATGGAGCTGGGAGAGGAGACAAGAAGCTCAGAGAGGAGGAATGGAGCTGGGAGAGGGGGCAAGAAGCTGGGAGAGGAGGCAAGAAGCTGGGAGAGGAGGCAAGAAGCTGGGAGAGGAAGCATGAAGCTGGGAGAGGAAGCATGGAGCTTTGAGAGGAGGCAAGAAGCTAGGAGAGGAGGCATGGAGCTGGGAGAGGAGGCAAGAATCTGGGAGAGGAGGCAAAAAGCTGGGAGAAGAGGCATGGAGCTGGTAGAGGAGGCATGGAGCTGGGAGAGGAGGCATAGAGCTGGGAGAGGAGGCATGGAGGTGGAGAGGAGGCATGGAGCCAGGAGAGGATGCAAGAAGCTGGGAGAGGAGGCATAGAGCTGGTACAGGAGGCAAGGAGCTGGGAGAGGAGGCATGGAGCTGGGAGAGGAGGCAAGATGCTGGGAGAGGAGGCATGGAGCTGGGAGAGGAGGCATGGAGCTGGGAGAGGAGGCATGGAGCTGGGAGAGGAGGCAAGAAGCTGGGAGAGGAGGCAAGAAGCTGGGACAGGAGGCAAGAAGCTGGGAGAGGAGGCATGGAGCTGAAAGAGGAGGCAAAAAGCTGGGAGAGGAGGCATGGAGCTGGGAGAGGAGGCAAGAAGCTGAGAGAGGAGGCATGGAGCTGGGAGAGGAGGCAAGAAGCTGGGAGAGGAGAAATGGAGCTGGGAGAGGGGGCAAGAAGCTGGGAGAGGAGGCAAGAAGCTGGGAGAGGAGGCAAGAAGCTGGGAGAGGAGGCAAGAAGCTGGGAGAGGAGGCAAGAAGCTGGGAGAGGAGGCAAGAAGCTAGGAGAGGAGGCATGGAGCTGGGAGAGGAGGCAAGAATCTGGGAGAGGAGGCAAAAAGCTGAGAGAAAAGGCATGGAGCTGGGAGAGGAGGCATGGAGCTGGGAGAGGAGGCATGGAGCTGGGAGAGGAGGCAAGAAGCTGGGAGAGGAGGTATGGAGCTGGGAGAGGAGGCATGGAGCTGGGAAAGGAGGCATGGAGCTGGGAGAGGAGGCAAGAAGCTGGGAGAAGAGGCAAGAAGCTGGGAGAGGAGGCAGGGAGCTGGGAGAGGAGGCAAGAAGCTGGGAGAGGAGGAATGGAGCTGGGAGAAGAGGCAAGAAGCTGGGAGAGGAGGCAAGAAGCTGGGAGAGGAAGCATGGAGCTGGGAGAGGAGGCATGGAGCTGGTACAGGAGGCATGGAGCTGGAAGAGGAGGCAAGAAGCTGGGAGAATAGGCATGGAGCTGGGAGAGGAGGCATGGAGCTGGGAGAGGAGGCAAGAAGCTGGGAGAGGAGGCATGGAGCTGGGAGAGGAGGCAAGATGCTGGGAGAGGAGGCATGGAGCTGGGAGAGGAGGTATGGAGCTGGGAGAGGAGGCATGGACCTGGGAGAGGAGGTAAGAAGCCGGGAAAGGAGGCAAGAAGCCGGGAGAGGACTCATGGAGCTGGGAGAGGAGGCAAGAAGCTGGGAGAGGAGGCAAGAAGCTGGGAGAGGAAGCATGGAGCTGGGAGAGGAGGCATAGAGCTTGTACAGGAGGCATGAAGCTGGAAGAGGAGGCAAGAAGCTGGGAGAGGAGGCATGGAGCTGGTAGAGGATGCATGGAGCTGGGAGAGAAGGCATAGAGCTGGGAGAGGAGGCAAGAAGCTGGGAGAGGAGGCAAGAAGCTGGGACAGGAGGCATAGAGCTGGGAGAGGAGGCAAGAAGCTGGGAGAGGAGGCAAGAAGCTGGGAGAGAAGGCAAGAAGCTGGGATAGGAGGCAAGAAGCTGGGAGAGGAGGCATGGAGCTAAAAGAGGAGGCATGGAGCTGGGAGAGGAGGCATGGAGCTGGGAGAGGAGGCAAGAAGCTGGGAGAGGAGGAATGGAGCTGGGAGAGGGGGCAAGAAGCTGGGAGAGGAGGCAAGAAGCTGGGAGAGGAGGCAAGAAGCTGGGAGAGGAAGCATGAAGCTGGGAGAGGAAGCATGGAGCTTTGAGAGGAGGCAAGAAGCTAGGAGAGGAGGCATGGAGCTGGGAGAGGAGGCAAGAATCTGGGAGAGGAGGCAAAAAGCTGGGAGAAGAGGCATGGAGCTGGTAGAGGAGGCATGGAGCTGGGAGAGGAGGCATGCAGCTGGGAGAGGAGGCATGGAGGTGGGAGAGGAGGCATGGAGCCAGGAGAGGATGCAAGAAGCTGGGAGAGGAGGCATGGAGCTGGTACAGGAGGCATGGAGCTGGGACAGGAGGCATGGAGCTGGGAGAGGAGGCAAGAAGCTGGGAGAGGAGGCATGGAGCTGGGAGAGGAGGAATGGAGCTGGGAGAGGAGACATGGAGCTGGGAAAGGAGGCATGGAGCTGAAAGAGGAGGCAAAAAGCTGGGAGAGGAGGCATGGAGTTGGGAGAGGAGGCATGGAGCTGGGAGAGGAGGCATAGAGCTGGGAGAGGAGGCATAGAGCTGGGAGAGGAGGCAAGAAGCTGGGAGAGGAGGCAGGGAGCTGGGAGAGGAGGCAAGAAGCTGGGAGAGGAGGAATGGAGCTGAGAGAAGAGGCAAGAAGCTGGGAGAGGAGGCAAGAAGCTGGGAGAAGAAGCATGGAGCTGGGAGAGGAGGCATGGAGCTGGTACAGGAGGCATGGAGCTGGAAGAGGAGGCAAGAAGCTGGGAGAATAGGCATGGAGCTGGGAGAGGAGGCATGGAGCTGGGAGAGGAGGCAAGAAGCTGGGAGAGGAGGCATGGAGCTGGGAGAGGAGGCAAGATGCTGGGAGAGGAGGCATGGAGCTGGGAGAGGAGGTATGGAGCTGGGAGAGGAGGCATGGACCTGGGAGAGGAGGTAAGAAGCCGGGAAAGGAGGCAAGAAGCCGGGAGAGGACTCATGGAGCTGGGAGAGGATGCAAGAAGCTGGGAGAGGAGGCAAGAAGCTGGGAGAGGAAGCATGGAGCTGGGAGAGGAGGCATAGAGCTTGTACAGGAGGCATGAAGCTGGAAGAGGAGGCAAGAAGCTGGGAGAGGAGGCATGGAGCTGGTAGAGGATGCATGGAGCTGGGAGAGAAGGCATAGAGCTGGGAGAGGAGGCAAGAAGCTGGGAGAGGAGGCAAGAAGCTGGGACAGGAGGCATAGAGCTGGGAGAGGAGGCAAGAAGCTGGGAGAGGAGGCAAGAAGCTGGGAGAGGAGGCAAGAAGCTGGGAGAGAAGGCAAGAAGCTGGGATAGGAGGCAAGAAGCTGGGAGAGGAGGCATGGAGCTAAAAGAGGAGGCATGGAGCTGGGAGAGGAGGCATGGAGCTGGGAGAGGAGGCATGGAGCTGGGAGAGGAGGCAAGAAGCTGGGAGAGGAGGCTTGGAGCTGGGAGAGGAGGCAAGAAGCTGGGAGAGGAGGAATGGAGCTGGGAGAGGGGGCAAGAAGCTGGGAGAGGAGGCAAGAAGCTGGGAGAGGAGGCAAGAAGCTGGGAGAGGAAGCATGAAGCTGGGAGAGGAAGCATGGAGCTTTGAGAGGAGGCAAGAAGCTAGGAGAGGAGGCATGGAGCTGGGAGAGGAGGCAAGAATCTGGGAGAGGAGGCAAAAAGCTGGTAGAGGAGGCATGGAGCTGGTAGAGGAGGCATGGAGCTGGTAGAGGAGGCATGGAGCTGGGAGAGGAGGCATGCAGCTGGGAGAGGAGGCATGGAGCTAGGAGAGGAGGCATAGAGCTGGGAGAGGAGGCATGGAGGTGGGAGAGGAGGCATGGAGCCAGGAGAGGATGCAAGAAGCTGGGAGAGGAGGCATGGAGCTGGTACAGGAGGCATGGAGCTGGGAGAGGAGGCATGGAGCTGGGAGAGGAGGCAAGAAGCTGGGAGAGGAGGCATGGAGCTGGGAGAGGAGGAATGGAGCTGGGAGAGAAGGCAAGAAGCTGGGATAGGAGGCAAGAAGCTGGGAGAGGAGGCATGGAGCTGAAAGAGGAGGCAAAAAGCTGGGAGAGGAGGCATGGAGTTGGGAGAGGAGGCATGGAGCTGGGAGAGGAGGCATAGAGCTGAGAGAGGAGGCAAGAAGCTGGGAGAGGAGGCAGGGAGCTGGGAGAGGAGGCAAGAAGCTGGGAGAGGAGGAATGGAGCTGGGAGAAGAGGCAAGAAGCTGGGAGAGGAGGCAAGAAGCTGGGAGAGGAAGCATGGAGCTGGGAGAGGAGGCATGGAGCTGGTACAGGAGGCATGGAGCTGGAAGAGGAGGCAAGAAGCTGGGAGAATAGGCATGGAGCTGGGAGAGGAGGCATGGAGCTGGGAGAGGAGGCAAGAAGCTGGGAGAGGAGGCATGGAGCTGGGAGAGGAGGCAAGATGCTGGGAGAGGAGGCATGGAGCTGGGAGAGGAGGTATGGAGCTGGGAGAGGAGGCATGGACCTGGGAGAGGAGGTAAGAAGCCGGGAAAGGAGGCAAGAAGCCGGGAGAGGACTCATGGAGCTGGGAGAGGAGGCAAGAAGCTGGGAGAGGAGGCAAGAAGCTGGGAGAGGAAGCATGGAGCTGGGAGAGGAGGCATAGAGCTTGTACAGGAGGCATGAAGCTGGAAGAGGAGGCAAGAAGCTGGGAGAGGAGGCATGGAGCTGGTAGAGGATGCATGGAGCTGGGAGAGAAGGCATAGAGCTGGGAGAGGAGGCAAGAAGCTGGGAGAGGAGGCAAGAAGCTGGGACAGGAGGCATAGAGCTGGGAGAGGAGGCAAGAAGCTGGGAGAGGAGGCAAGAAGCTGGGAGAGAAGGCAAGAAGCTGGGATAGGAGGCAAGAAGCTGGGAGAGGAGGCATGGAGCTAAAAGAGGAGGCATGGAGCTGGGAGAGGAGGCATGGAGCTGGGAGAGGAGGCATGGAGCTGGGAGAGGAGGCAAGAAGCTGGGAGAGGAGGCTTGGAGCTGGGAGAGGAGGCAAGAAGCTGGGAGAGGAGGAATGGAGCTGGGAGAGGGGGCAAGAAGCTGGGAGAGGAGGCAAGAAGCTGGGAGAGGAGGCAAGAAGCTGGGAGAGGAAGCATGAAGCTGGGAGAGGAAGCATGGAGCTTTGAGAGGAGGCAAGAAGCTAGGAGAGGAGGCATGGAGCTGGGAGAGGAGGCAAGAATCTGGGAGAGGAGGCAAAAAGCTGGGAGAAGAGGCATGGAGCTGGGAGAGGAGGCATGCAGCTGGGAGAGGAGGCATGGAGCTAGGAGAGGAGGCATAGAGCTGGGAGAGGAGGCATGGAGGTGGGAGAGGAGGCATGGAGCCAGGAGAGGATGCAAGAAGCTGGGAGAGGAGGCATGGAGCTGGTACAGGAGGCATGGAGCTGGGAGAGGAGGCATGGAGCTGGGAGAGGAGGCAAGAAGCTGGGAGAGGAGGCATGGAGCTGGGAGAGGAGGCATGGAGCTGGGAGAGGAGGCATGGAGCTGGGAGAGGAGGCATGGAGCTGGGAGAGAAGGCAAGAAGCTGGGATAGGAGGCAAGAAGCTGGGAGAGGAGGCATGGAGCTGAAAGAGGAGGCAAAAAGCTGGGAGAGGAGGCATGGAGTTGGGAGAGGAGGCATGGAGCTGGGAGAGGAGGCAAGAAGCTGGGAGAGGAGGCAAGAAGCTGGGAGAGGAGGCAAGAAGCTGGGAGATGAGGCAAGAAGCTGGGAGAGGAGGCATGTAGCTTGGAGAGGAGGCAAGAAGCTTGGAGAGAAGGCAAGAAGCTGGGATAGGAGGCAAGAAGCTGGGAGAGGAGGCATTGAGCTGAAAGAGGAGGCATGGAGCTGGGAGAGGAGGCATGGAGCTGGGAGAGGAGGCATAGAGCTGGGAGAGGAGGCATGGAGGTGGGAGAGGAGGCATGGAGCCAGGAGAGGATGCAAGAAGCTGGGAGAGGAGGCATGGAGCTGGTACAGGAGGCATGGAGCTGGGAGAGGAGGCATGGAGCTGGGAGAGGAGGCAAGAAGCTGGGAGAGGAGGCATGGAGCTGGGAGAGGAGGCATGGAGCTGGGAGAGGAGGCATGGAGCTGGGAGAGGAGGCATGGAGCTGGGAGAGAAGGCAAGAAGCTGGGATAGGAGGCAAGAAGCTGGGAGAGGAGGCATGGAGCTGAAAGAGGAGGCAAAAAGCTGGGAGAGGAGGCATGGAGTTGGGAGAGGAGGCATGGAGCTGGGAGAGGAGGCAAGAAGCTGGGATAGGAGGCAAGAAGCTGGGATAGGAGGCAAGAAGCTGGGATAGGAGGCAAGAAGCTGAAAGAGGAGGCAAAAAGCTGGGAGAGGAGGCATGGAGCTGGGAGAGGAGGCAAGAAGCTGGGAGAGGAGGCAAGAAGCTGGGAGAGGAGGAATGGAGCTGGGAGAGGGGGCAAGAAGCTGGGAGAGGAGGCAAGAAGCTGGGAGAGGAGGCAAGAAGCTGGGAGAGGAGGCAAGAAGCTGGGAGAGGAGGCAAGAAGCTGGGAGAGGAGGCAAGAAGCTGGGAGAGGAGGCAAGAAGCTGGGAGAGGAAGCATGGAGCTTTGAGAGGAGGCAAGAAGCTAGGAGAGGAGGCATGGAGCTGGGAGAGGAGGCAAGAATCTGGGAGAGGAGGCAAAAAACTGAGAGAAGAGGCATGGAGATGGGAGAGGAGGCATGGAGCTGGGAGAGGATGCAAGAAGCTGGGAGAGGAGGCATGGAGCTGGGAGAGGAGGCATGGAGCTGGGAGAAGAGGCATGGAGCTGGGAGAGGAGGCATGGAGCTGGGAGAGGAGGCATGCAGCTGGGAAAGGAGGCATGGAGCTGGGAGAGGAGGCAAGAAGCTGGCAGAGGAGGCAAGAAGCTGGGAGAGGAGGCATGGAGCTGGGAGAGGAGGCAAGAAGCTGGGAGAGGAGGAATGGAGCTGGGAGAGGAGGCAAGAAGCTGGGAGAGGAGGCAAGAAGCTGGGAGAGGAAGCATGGAGCTGGGAGAGGAGGCATGGAGCTGGTACAGGAGGCATGGAGCTGGAAGAGGAGGCAAGAAGCTGGGAGAATAGGCATGGAGCTGGGAGAGGAGGCATGGAACTGGGAGAGGAGGCAAGAAGCTGGGAAAGGAGGCATGGAGCTGGGAGAGGAGGCAAGATGCTGGGAGAGGAGGCATGGAGCTGGGAGAGGAGGTATGGAGCTGGGAGAGGAGGCATGGACCTGGGAGAGGAGGTAAGAAGCCGGGAGAGGAGGCAAGAAGCCGGTAGAGGACTCATGGAGCTGAGAGAGGAGGCAAGAAGCTGGGAGAGGAGGCAAGAAGCTGGGAGAGGAGGCATGGAGCTGGGAGAGGAGGCATGGAGCTGGGAGAGGAGGCATAGAGCTTGTACAGGAGGTATGGAGCTGGAAGAGGAGGCAAGAAGCTGGGAGAGGAGGCATGGAGCTGGGAGAGGAGGCATGGAGCTGGGAGAGGAGGCATGGAGCTGGGAGAGGAGGCATAGAGCTGGGAGAGGAGGCATAGAGCTGGGAGAGGAGGCATAGAGCTGGGAGAGGAGGCATAGAGCTGGGAGAGGAGGCAAGAAGCTGGGAGAGGAGGCAAGAAGCTGGGAGAGGAGGCAAGAAGCTGGGAGAGGAGGCAAGAAGCTGGGAGAGGAGGCAAGAAGCTGGGAGAGGAGGCAAGAAGCTGGAAGAGAAGGCAAGAAGCTGGGAGAGGAGGCAAGAAGCTGGGAGAGGAGGCATGGAGCTAAAAGAGGAGGCAAACAGCTGGGAGAAGAGGCATGGAGCTGGGAGAGGACGCAAGAAGCTGGGAGAGGAGGCATGGAGCTGAGAGAGGAGACAAGAAGCTGGGAGAGGAGGCAAGAAGCTGGGAGAGGAGGCAAGAAGCTGGGAGAGGAAGCATGAAGCTGGGAGAGGAAGCATGGAGCTTTGAGAGGAGGCAAGAAGCTAGGAGAGGAGGCATGGAGCCGGGAGAGGAGGCAAGAAGCTGGGAGAGGAGGCATGGAGCTGCGAGAGGAGGCAAGAACCTGGGAGAGGAGTCATAAAGCTGGGAGAAGAGGCATGTAGCTGGGAGAGGAGGCATGGAGCTGGGAGAGGAGGCATGGAGCTGGGAGAGGAGGCATGGAGCTGGGAGAGGAGGCATGGAGCTAGGAGAGGAGGCATGGAGCTGGGAGAGGAAGGATGGAGCTTTGAGAGGAGGCAAGAAGCTAGGAGAGGAGGCATGGAGCCGGGAGAGGAGGCAAGAAGCTGGGAGAGGAGGCATGGAGCTGCGAGAGGAGGCAAGAACCTGGGAGAGGAGTCATAAAGCTGGGAGAGGAGGCATGGAGCTGGGAGAGGAGGCATGGAGCTGGGAGAGGAGGCATGGAGGTGGGAGAGGAGGCATGGAGCCAAGAGAGGATGCAAGAAGCTGGGAGAGGAGGCATGGAGCTGGTACAGGAGGCATGGAGCTGGGAGAGGAGGCATGGAGCTGGGAGAGGAGGCAAGAAGCTGGGAGAGGAGGAAAAAAGCTGGGAGAAGAGGCATGGAGCTGGGAGAGGAGGCATGGAGCTGGGAGAGGAGGCAAGAAGCTGGGAGAGGAGGCATGGAGCTGGGAGAGTTGGCAAGAAGCTGGGAGAGGAGGCATGGAGGTGGGAGAGGAGGCATGGAGCCAGGAGAGGATGCAAGAATACGGGAGAGGAGGCATGGAGCTGGTACAGGAAGCATGGAGCTGGGAGAGGAGGCATAGATCTGGGAGAGGAGGCAAGAAGCTGGGAGAGGAGGCATGGAGCTGGGAGAGGAGGCATGGAGCTGACAGAGGAGGCAAAAAGCTGGGAGAGGAGGCATGGAACTGGGAGAGGAGGCAAGAAGCTGGGAGAGGAGGCATGGAGCTGGGAGAGGAGGCATGGAGCTGGGAGAGGAGGCATGGAGCTGGGAGAGGAGGCAAGAAGCTGGGAGAGGAGGAATGGAGCTGGGAGAGGGGGCAAGAAGCTGGGAGAGGAGGCATGGAGCTGGGAGAGGAGGCATGGAGCTGGGAGAGTTGGCAAGAAGCTGGGAGAGGAGGCATGGAGGTGGGAGAGGAGGCATGGAGCCAGGAGAGGATGCAAGAATCCGGGAGAGGAGGCATGGAGCTGGTACAGGAAGCATGGAGCTGGGAGAGGAGGCATAGATCTGGGAGAGGAGGCATAGATCTGGGAGAGGAGGCAAGAAGCTGGGAGAGGAGGCATGGAGCTGGGAGAGGAGGCATGGAGCTGACAGAGGAGGCAAAAAGCTGGGAGAGGAGGCATGGAACTGGGAGAGGAGGCAAGAAGCTGGGAGAGGAGGCATGGAGCTGGGAGAGGAGGCATGAAGCTGGGAGAGGAGGCAAGAAGCTGGGAGAGGATGTATAGAGCTGGAAGAGGAGGCATGGAGCTGGGAGAGGAGGCATGGAGCTGGGAGAGGAGGCAAGAAGCTGGGAGAGGAGGCAAGAAGCTGGGAGAGGAGGCAAGAAGCTGGGAGAGGAGGCAAGAAGCTAGGAGAGGAGTCATTGAGCTGGGAGAGGAGGCAAGAAGCTGGGAGAGGAGGCAAGAAGCTGGAAGAGGAGGCAAGAAGCTGGGAGAGGAGGCACGGAGCTGAAAGAGGAGGCAAAAAGCTGGGAGAGGAGGCATGGAGCTGGGAGAGGAGGCAAGAAGCTGGGAGAGGAGGCATGGAGCTGGGAGAGGAGGCAAGAAGCTGAGAGAGGAGGAATGGAGCTGGGAGAGGAGGCAAGAAGCTGGGAGAGGAGGCAAGAAGCTGGGAGAGGAGGCAAGAAGCTGAGAGAAGAGGCAAGAAGCTGGGAGAGGAATCATGAAGCTGGGAGAGGAAGCATGAAGCTGGGAGAGGAAGCATGGAGCTGGGAGAGGAGGCAAGAAGCTGGGAGAGGAGGCATGGAGCTGGGAGAGGAGGCAAGAAGCTGGGAGAGGAGGCATGGAGCTGGGAGAGGAGGCAAGAAGCTGGGAGAGGAGGAAAAAAGCTGGGAGAAGAGGCATGGAGCTTGGAGAGGAGGCATGGAGCTGGGAGAGGAGGCATGGAGCTGGGAGAGGAGGCAAGAAGCTGGGAGAGGAGGCATGGAGCTGGGAGAGGAGGCATGGAGCTGGGAGAGGAGGCATGGAGCTGGGAGAGGAGGCAAAAAGCTGGGAGAGGAGGCAAGAAGCTGGGAATGGAGGCAAGAAGCCGGGAGAGGAGGCATGGAGCCGGGAGAGGAGGCAAGAAGCTGGGAGAGGAGGCAAGAAGCTGGGAGAGGAGGCAAGAAGCTGGGAGAGGAGGCAAGAAGCTGGGAGAGGAGGCAAGAAGCTGGGAGAGGAGGCAAGGAGCTGGGAGAGGAGGCATGGAGCTGGTACAGGAGGCATGGAGGTGGAAGAGGAGGCAAGAAGCTGGGAGAATAGGCATGGAGCTGGGAGAGGAGGCATGGAGCTGGGAGAGGAGGCATGGAGCTGGTAGAGGAGGCAAGAAGCTGGTAGAGGAGGCAAGAAGCTGGTAGAGGAGGCAAGAAGCTGGTAGAGGAGGCAAGAAGCTGGGAGAGGAGGCAAGAAGCTGGGAGAGGAGGCATGGAGCAGGGAGAGGAGGCATGGAGCTGGGAGAGGATGGAAGAACCTGTGAGAGGAGGCATGGAGCTGGGAGAAAAGGCATGGAGCTGGGAGAGGAGGCATGGAGCTGGGAGAGAAGGCAAGGAGCTGGGAGAGGAGGCTGGGAGAAGAGGCATGGAGCTGGGAGAGGAGGCATGGAGCTGGGAGAGGAGGCAAGAAGCTGGGAGAGGAGGCATGGAGCTGGAAGAGGAGGCAAGAAACTGGGAGAGGAGGCATGGAGCTGGGAGAGGAGGCATGCAACTGGGAGAGGAGGCATGGAGCTGGCAGAGGAGGCAAGAATCTGGCAGAGGAGGCAAGAAGCTGGGAGAGTAGGCATGGAGCTGGGAGAGTACTCATGGAGCTGGGAGAGTAGTCATGGAGCTTGGAGAGTAGGCATGGAGCTGGGAGAGGAAGCAAGAAGCTGGGAGAGGAAGCAAGAAGCTGGGAGAGGAGGCATGGAGCTGGGAGAGGAGGCAAGAAGCTGGGAGAGGATGCGAGATGCTGGTAGTGGAGGCATGGAGCTGGGAGAGGAGGCATGGAGGTGGGAGAGGAGGCATGGAGGTGGGAGAGGAGGCATGGAGGTGGGAGAGGAGACATGGAGCTGGGAGAGGAGGCATGGAGCTGGGAGAGGAGGCAACAAGCTGGGAGATGAGGCATGGAGCTAGGAGAGGAGGAAACAAGCTGGGAGAGGACCTATAGAGCTAAAAGAGGAGGCATGGAGCTGGGAGAGGAGGCATGGAGCTGGGAGAAGAGGCATGGGGCTGGGAGAGGAGGCAAGAAGCTGGGAGAGGAGGCATGGAGCTGGGAGAAGAGGCATGGGGCTGGGAGAGGAGGCATGGAGCTGGTACAAGAGGCATGGAGCTGGTACAGGAGGCATAGAGCTGGGAGAGGAGGCAAGAAGCTGGGAGAGGAGGCATGGAGCTGGGAGAAGAGGCATGGAGCTGGGAGAAGAGGCATGGAGCTGGGAGAGGAGGCAAGAAGCTGGGAGAGGAGCCATGGAGCTGGGAGAGGAGGCATGCAGCTGGGAAAGGAGGCATGGAGCTGGGAGAGGAGGCAAGAAGCTGGGAGAGGAGGCAAGAAGCTGGGAGAGGAGGCATGGAGCTGGGAGAGGAGGCAAGAAGCTGGGAGAGGAGGAATGGAGCTGGGAGAGGAGGCAAGAAGCTGGGAGAGGAGGCAAGAAGCTGGGAGAGGAAGCATGGAGCTGGGAGAGGAGGCATGGAGCTGGTACAGGAGGCATGGAGCTGGAAGAGGAGGCAAGAAGCTGGGAGAATAGGCATGGAGCTGGGAGAGGAGGCATGGAGCTGGGAAAGGAGGCAAGAAGCTGGGAAAGGAGGCATGGAGCTGGGAGAGGAGGCAAGATGCTGGGAGAGGAGGCATGGAGCTGGGAGAGGAGGTATGGAGCTGGGAGAGGAGGCATGGACCTGGGAGAGGAGGTAAGAAGCCGGGAGAGGAGGCAAGAAGCCGGTAGAGGACTCATGGAGCTGGGAGAGGAGGCAAGAAGCTGGGAGAAGAGGCAAGAAGCTGGGAGAGGAGGCATGGAGCTGGGAGAGGAGGCATGGAGCTGGGAGAGGAGGCATGGAGCTGGGAGAGGAGGCATGGAGCTGGGAGAGGAGGCATGGAGCTGGAAGAGGAGGCATAGAGCTTGTACAGGAGGCATGGAGCTGGAAGAGGAGGCAAGAAGCTGGGAGAGGAGGCATGGAGCTGGAAGAGGAGGCATGGAGCTGGGAGAGGAGGCATAGAGCTGGGAGAGGAGGCAAGAAGCCGGGAGAGGAGGCAAGAAGCTGGGACAGGAGGCATAGAGCTGGGAGAGGAGGCAAGAAGCTGGGAGAGGAGGCAAGAAGCTGGAAGAGAAGGCAAGAAGCTGGGAGAGGAGGTGTGAGGCAAATCCCGGGATATGAAGATGAATTATGACTCCAGTCATAGTCCCTCATCACTCCCTGGCAGTGCCCCCTCCCTTCTTGTTCTCAGTGTTCCACTTACACCTCCATGGCCATGTCCTGTGATATGGAGATGAGGTGGTGTGGGAACAATGGACACAGGATGACTCCCTGCCGTCACCCTGTAGTAGGAGCTGCTAGCTAGTTAGCAAGGCTATGGAAATAGCCAGACAGAACGACTCCAGTAAAAAATGGTTCATATCTCGCAAGCCATATTTCCGATAAATATGGCAACCATAAAAATGGTGTCTCTGCATGCGGACGATGCCGGCACACCCTTTTTATGGGAGCAGGACATTGGGAAATGCCCCAGGCGTGATATCAGCCAATGGGGAACTGGCAGACAGGTCATGAGTCCCCTCGTTCTGTGGCTAAATTCATAGCTGTCACAATGAGAGCGTTGGCGTCCGCCTACGACGCTCCCAGGCAAAGTTATGGCCCATATTCCATGTTGGGATATTGTCCATAACTCAAGCCAGGGGTGGAGCAGTGCTCCCTGTGAGGTCACTAAGGTAGGAGGGGACCTGGATTTGTCCAGGTTGATAACCCTACTTCGGTCATTTTCCAGTGTTCTTTTCGCTGGGGGCACGTGTAGGAAACATCTGTGGGAAGGATCCTAGAAACCTGGGTACAGCGCCCCCCTGTGGCCAGACGCAACAAGGTAACTGCTGGAACTGTGTATGCCTGTTTGTAACCCATGCTTTGATTGTAACTGTACTCTGACATATGTATATTCTGTAGATTCCCTATTGTATATATTGTAGTTCTAGTGTGCTTTAGGCTGATTAAATTATATAATTAATCTTGGGCTGTTCTGTTATCTCGATCTTGAATCCCACGTCTGTGTGTTCGGCTAATAGTTACCGTAAATCGGTTGGTGGCAGCGAATTGTGCCAAGGATTATTGTGGGGAGGCCAGTGAGATTCGGGGAGATTTTATATATTCCGCCCGCGGAGGTCGGGGGAATATATACCCTACTCTCACCGGGGACCCTTCAATAATCGGCATAAGTAGTATAGCGGCCTCCTTGCTTATTGTCGGGCAATTCCATAATTGGCCTGACTATAAGAGGGGCGCTAGAGAGCGCGTCACGTGCTCTGTCTGTCGGTCGGGAGGTATAAAGGAGGGGTGGCCCCCACTTGTTACCCCCCGATTGTGACGTACTGGTAGCCAGCGCGGGGGATTCCTGAGTGACCCCCCCGGTGGTTTGTGACATATTGGTGGCAGCGGTGGGATCGAGATAATAGTGTGTGTGAGTGTGAGACCCATACTCCCAGACACTAAAGACTGCCTGCAGCAGCTGTGGCTGCTGGGGTCTTCAGACTAGCTCAACACTAGAGTGTCAGAGTGCAGATACTGTAAGGTGTGTGGAGGCATCAGGTGTCAGTTCTGTGTCAGTGACCAAAAGTCTGCAAGAATGGCTGATGGCACCAGGAGCAGAGCTATGCAACTGGCCAATGCTAAGGCAGGAGCCGAAGAGAGGGAGGACGGTGCTGTGGACAGCAATGAGGAGGTTGCCCACGAGTCCTCCAGGAGCTCGACGCCAGAAAACCGTTCTGCCGAGGACATTGCGCAACCTGGCACTGCTGGACAAGATGAGGAGGAGCTCACCCAAGGTTCCTCAACGAGCCAGATGCCAGCCCTCCGCTCTGAAAGGGACAGTGAATCGCCTAGCTCTGCAGCGTGCCGCAGATCACCACGTGCCATTCCACCGAGCCTGGGAGGCTCGGATAGCCTTCTTCAAATGGCTATGGCCCTTCTCCAGGCTGGAGACCAGAAGGGCTACAAGGAACTCCTGGCAGAGCGCAGGGCAGAGCGGCACGCAGAGCGTGAGGCTGCGGAGCGAGAGCGGCAGGCAGCGCGTGAAGAGCGAGAGCGACAGGCAGACCGTGACTACCAGCTGCAGCTAGCTCAGCTCCGGCCCTCATCAGCCACATGTGACCTTCGAGACACCAAACTTCCAAAGGTCCGTGTTGAGGACTTCCCAGTGCTGGAGAAGGATGGAGACTTGGACTCTTTCTTGACTGCTTTTGAACGGACTTGCTTGCAGCACCATCTGGACAAGGACCAGTGGGCCAAATACCTGACCCCCCGTTTAAGGGGTAAGGCCCTGGATATCCTTGGGGACTTGCCTGCTGAGGCAGATCAGGGCTACGACACCATCAAGCGGGCCCTGATCCAACAGTACAACCTCACTCCAGAGTCCTACCGCAAGAAGTTCCGGAGCCTACAGAAGGGACCAAAGGACTCCTGGGCTGACCACCGGCGGGCACTTGCCCGAGCTGCCGACCACTGGACCCAAGGCCTGCAGCTTTCCACCGGACCGGAGATCCTGGACTTGTTCATCACGGAGCAACTCTTGTGGAACTGCCCTGAGGATCTCCGCCAGTTCATCCGAGACCAGAAGCCAAAGGGGTCCACGGCTACAGCTGCCCTAGCCGATGACTACACCAACAACCGGGCCCCTGAGGCCAGGAGAGCGGCCACCAGCAGCACCTGGAGAGGGGGTAAGATGAATTCTGCGACTGCCCCACCTGCCCCTAGACTGCAGGGGGTGTCCCCCTCAACTCCCCTCTCCAGGCCCGTGGCGGAACCAAGACGGTGCCACCAGTGCAACCTACCTGGACACTTCAAGGCCATGTGCCCTCAGCGTCCCAAGGCCCCGGCTCCGTCCCCGTCCCAAGGGCCGCCCAAGGTGTATTGTGTGGGTGGGGGTGGTGGTAGGTCCCTGGACAGCTTCCAACCTGTCACCGTCGGCCGGTCTGTGACCATAGGACTGCGAGACAGCGCCTCGGAGGTGACTCTGGTGCGGCCTGAGATGGTGTCCCCCCAAGACTTGATCCCTGGAAAAACCCTCGCTGTCTCCGGGATTGGAGGCACTGACCCGGCGCTGCCTGTTGCTGACATTTATGTGGACTGGGGCGCAGGGCGAGGGGTGAGGGAGGTGGGGGTAACTGATCGGATCCCTGCAAACGTGCTACTTGGGACAGATTTGGGGCAGATAACCTCCCAGTTTGGGCCCCCCCCAAGGGCTGAACCTTCAGCCAGTACTGACATGACTCCTGACAATGTTAATGTGTTATCTATGAATGATGTAAGGGAGGAGGGAGTGAACTCTGATATTTCTGCTTGCATAGACACCATAGACACACACTCAGCTGCAGCTGTGACAGGGGAGGGGGTCAGAGAAAGGTGTGACAATGCCTCTACAAGTAATCAGCCTGTGAGCTGGGATCTGCTGCCCTCTGCAGGGATAAGCAGAGAGTAGGGTGCTGCAGGGGGAGAACCAGTGTGTGGGGTGGGGGCTACCACAGCAAATGTGGGGTCCCCAGAGATTTCACAGCGGGGTTCTGTTGCTGCAGGAGGGGAACAGGCAGGTGAGATTGGGGACGGTCCAGGAGCGGAAGTGCTCCCAGGTAAGATCTCGGTGCATGGTTCCCCCACAACCGGGGTGTCAGGAAGCCAGGTCGGTCTGCCTGAACCGGCGACTTGGTCAGGAATGGAGGAGGAGCAGGCACGACCCACGGTCGCAGCGGCTGTGGCCGCTGTCACCCGCAGTGGGAGTGCTGGAAGCCAAGGGGCCTCCCGGAGGTCCGATAGCTCTTCCCCTTCTGACCAAGTGGCAGCCGAGTCAGGTGGAGGCCAGGACACAGGTCCCGGGGTACTGACTGAAGATGTGACAGTCTCGTCGATTCTGGCCACATCTAGTCAGGGGTTTCAGGCAGCGTTAGAAGCTGACGACAGCCTGAAAGCTCTTAAGGAGCAGGCGGCACAGCCTCCCTCGGACTCGGACCCGGAGCGAGTGGTCTGGGACCAAGGACGGCTGTACCGGGCCACGGTCCAGCAGGGTTCACCGGAGGCGTGGCCCAGGGACCGACAGTTGGTGGTACCCTATCCGTTCCGGACGGAGTTGTTGCGGATCGCACATGAGATTCCGATGGCCGGACACCTAGGGATCGCTAAGACCAAGGCCAGGTTAAACCAGCATTTCTACTGGCCAAAAATGGGGGCCGATGTGGCTGCCTACTGCCGTTCGTGTGAAACCTGTCAGAGAGTGGGGAAGGCGGGGCCACGCCCCAAAGCCCCACTGGTATCTCTGCCCATCATCGATGAGCCTTTCAGGAGGGTGGCTGTGGATCTGGTCGGCCCGCTGGCCATCCCCAGCAGCTCCGGGAAACGCTTCATACTGACGGTAGTGGACTATGCCACCCGGTACCCAGAAGCAGTGGCCTTGTCGTCCATTCGGGCTGACAAGGTGGCCACCGCATTGCTGGAGATTTTCTCCCGAGTGGGTTTTCCCCAGGAAATGCTCACTGACCGGGGGACCCAATTCATGTCCCAGCTGATGGAGGCCCTCTGTAAGCAAGTCCAGGTGCGACATCTGGTGGCCAGCCCGTACCATCCACAGACTAATGGCCTGTGCGAGCGGTTCAATGGCACCTTAAAGCAGATGCTTAAGATGTTGGTCGACTCCCATGGGCGTGACTGGGAGCGGTATCTCCCACACCTGTTATTTGCTTACCGGGAGGTTCCACAGGCCTCAACAGGATTCTCACCGTTTGAGCTCCTGTACGGGCGACGTGTGCGGGGCCCCCTGGCTCTGGTGAAAGAGGCTTGGGAAGGGGATTTGGCCACCCCTGGAGTGTCGGTTATCGAGTATGTCATGCGCTTCCGGGACAAAATGCAGGCCTTGACGCAACTGGTACACGACAATATGGCTCAAGCCCAGGCCGATCAGAAGCGTTGGTACGACCAGAACGCTTGTGAGAGGACCTACCAAGTGGGTCAAGAGGTGTGGGTACTGGTCCCCGTACCACAGGACAAGCTTCAGGCAGCCTGGGAAGGCCCATACCTCGTGTACCAGCAGCTCAACCCTGTGACGTACCTGGTCACCCTGGACCCTGCCCGTGGAAGGCGGAAGCCCTTCCATGTGAACATGATGAAGGCACATCATGAGCGGGAGGCATGTGCGCTCCCCGTGTGCAACCTGCCCGAGGAGGGAGAAGCGGAAACCCTCTTGGATATGCTAGCCCAGGTTAGGGCAGGCGGATCCATTGAGGATGTGGAGGTTGGCCACCAGCTCTTGGAAGACCAACGGTCCCAGCTGTGGGCCACCCTCCTCCCCGTCCGGGGGTTGTTTACCAACCAGCCCGGAAGGACTGACTTGGCTGTCCATCACGTGGACCCTGGGGATCATCCCCCGATCCGGCGTTCAGCATATCGGGTCTCCCTGGAGGTGCAGCAACACATGCGCCAGGAGATTGACGAGATGCTGAAGCTGGGGGTGATCCAGGCATCCAACAGCGCTTGGGCCTCGCCTGTAGTCCTCGTCCCTAAGAAGGACCGAACCACTCGGTTCTGCGTGGACTACAGGGGGCTCAATGCGGTCACGGTCGCCGATGCGTACCCAATGCCACGCATCGATGACCTGCTCGATCAGTTGGCCGGGGCTCAGTACCTGACCATCATGGATCTGAGCCGGGGATATTGGCAGATCCCCCTGACTCGCAAGGCCAGGGAACGCTCTGCCTTTATTACCCCATTTGGACTGTACGAGTCCACGGTGATGCCATTCGGGATGAGGAATGCCCCTGCCACTTTCCAGCGGATGGTCAACACCCTGCTCAAGGGACTTGAAGGGTACGCGGCCGCGTACCTGGATGACATTGCCGTCTTCAGTCCCACCTGGGAGGACCACCTAGAGCATCTAGCCCAGGTGCTCAGGCGGATCCACCGGGCAGGTTTGACCATCAAGCCGGGAAAGTGTCAGCTGGCCATGAGCGAGGTCCAGTACCTCGGTCACCGGGTAGGTGGGAGAACACTGAAGCCCGAGCCTGAGAAAGTGGAAGCCATCGCATCCTGGCCCACCCCCAGGACCAAGAAGCAGGTGATGTCCTTCTTGGGGACCGCTGGGTACTATAGGAGGTTTGTTCCATGCTATAGTAGCCTGGCAAAGCCCTTGACGGACCTCACCAAGAAGAAGCTGCCCTCTGCAGTCGATTGGACAATGGACTGCGAGACAGCCTTCCGGGCCCTAAAGGACGCCCTGTCCAGCCCGCCCGTGCTACAGGCAGCCGACTTCACGCGGCCGTTTGTAGTACAGACCGACGCCAGTGACTTCGGCCTCGGTGCGGTGCTCAGCCAGGTGGACTCTGCGAGCCAAGAGCACCCAGTCTTGTACCTGAGCAGGAAGCTGTTACCAAGGGAAGTTGCCTATTCCACGATGGAGAAGGAGTGCCTGGCCATAGTGTGGGCCCTGCAGCGTCTGCAACCCTATCTATACGGGCGCCACTTCATCGTGGAGACGGACCACAATCCCCTCAGCTGGTTGCACACCGTCTCTGGGACGAATGGGCGATTGTTGCGATGGAGCCTTGCGCTCCAGCAATACAACTTCACCATTCGCCACAAAAGGGGCCGTGACCACGGTAACGCAGACGGGCTGTCCCGACAAGGAGAGGTCGCGGACGGGCGCACGGGGGAACACCAGAGTGTGCTGCCCCCTAGCGCCCTCAAAAGGGGGGAGGTGTGAGGCAAATCCCGGGATATGAAGATGAATTATGACTCCAGTCATAGTCCCTCATCACTCCCTGGCAGTGCCCCCTCCCTTCTTGTTCTCAGTGTTCCACTTACACCTCCATGGCCATGTCCTGTGATATGGAGATGAGGTGGTGTGGGAACAATGGACACAGGATGACTCCCTGCCGTCACCCTGTAGTAGGAGCTGCTAGCTAGTTAGCAAGGCTATGGAAATAGCCAGACAGAACGACTCCAGTAAAAAATGGTTCATATCTCGCAAGCCATATTTCCGATAAATATGGCAACCATAAAAATGGTGTCTCTGCATGCGGACGATGCCGGCACACCCTTTTTATGGGAGCAGGACATTGGGAAATGCCCCAGGCGTGATATCAGCCAATGGGGAACTGGCAGACAGGTCATGAGTCCCCTCGTTCTGTGGCTAAATTCATAGCTGTCACAATGAGAGCGTTGGCGTCCGCCTACGACGCTCCCAGGCAAAGTTATGGCCCATATTCCATGTTGGGATATTGTCCATAACTCAAGCCAGGGGTGGAGCAGTGCTCCCTGTGAGGTCACTAAGGTAGGAGGGGACCTGGATTTGTCCAGGTTGATAACCCTACTTCGGTCATTTTCCAGTGTTCTTTTCGCTGGGGGCACGTGTAGGAAACATCTGTGGGAAGGATCCTAGAAACCTGGGTACAGCGCCCCCCTGTGGCCAGACGCAACAAGGTAACTGCTGGAACTGTGTATGCCTGTTTGTAACCCATGCTTTATCTGTAACTGTACTCTGACATATGTATATTCTGTAGATTCCCTATTGTATATATTGTAGTTCTAGTGTGCTTTAGGCTGATTAAATTATATAATTAATCTTGGGCTGTTCTGTTATCTCGATCTTGAATCCCACGTCTGTGTGTTCGGCTAATAGTTACCGTAAATCGGTTGGTGGCAGCGAATTGTGCCAAGGATTATTGTGGGGAGGCCAGTGAGATTCGGGGAGATTTTATATATTCCGCCCGCGGAGGTCGGGGGAATATATACCCTACTCTCACCGGGGACCCTTCAATAATCGGCATAAGTAGTATAGCGGCCTCCTTGCTTATTGTCGGGCAATTCCATAATTGGCCTGACTATAAGAGGGGCGCTAGAGAGCGCGTCACGTGCTCTGTCTGTCGGTCGGGAGGTATAAAGGAGGGGTGGCCCCCACTTGTTACCCCCCGATTGTGACGTACTGGTAGCCAGCGCGGGGGATTCCTGAGTGACCCCCCCGGTGGTTTGTGACAGGAGGCAAGAAGCTGGGAGAGGAGGCATGGAGCTAAAAGAGGAGGTAAAAAGCTGGGAGAAGAGGCATGGAGCTGGGAGAGGACGCAAGAAGCTGGGAGAGGAGGCATGGAGCTGGGAGAGGAGACGAGAAGCTGGGAGAGGAGGCAAGAAGCTGGGAGAGGAGGCAAGAAGCTGGGAGAGGAAGCATGAAGCTGGGAGAGGAAGCATGGGGCTTTGAGAGGAGGCATGGAGCTGCGAGAGGAGGCAAGAACCTGGGAGAGGAGTCATAAAGCTGGGAGAAGAGGCATTAGGGTTGGAGCTGGGAGAGGAGGCATGGAGCCAAGAGAGGATGCAAGAAGCTGGGAGAGGAGGCATGGAGCTGGTACAGGAGGCATGGAGCTAAGAGAGTAGGCATGGAGCTGGGAGTGGAGGCAAGAAGCTGGGAGAGGATGCATGGGAGCTGGGAGAGGAGGCATGGAGCTGGGAGAGGAGGCATGGAGCTGGGAGAGGAGGCATGGAGCTGGGAGAGGAGGCAAGATGCTGGGAGAGGAGGCAAGAAGCTGGGAGAGGAGGCAAGAAGCTGGGAGAGGAGGCAAGAAGCTGGGAGAGGAGGCATTGAGCTGGGAGAGGAGGCAAGAAGCTGGGAGATGAGGCAAGAAGCTGGAAGAGGAGGCAAGAAGCTGGGAGAGGAGGCACGGAGCTGAAAGAGGAGGCAAAAAGCTGGGAGAGGAGGCATGGAGCTGGTACAGGAGGCATGGAGCTGGGAGAGGAGGCATGGAGCTGGGAGAGGAGGCATGGAGCTGGGAGAGGAGGCATGGAGCTGGGAGAGGAGGCATGGAGCTGGGAGAGGAGGCATGGAGCTGGGAGAGGAGGCAAGAAGCTGGGAGAGGAGGCAAGAAGCTGGGAATGGAGGCAAGAAGCCGGGAGAGGAGTTATGGAGCCCGGAGTGGAGGCAAGAAGCTGGGAGAGGAGGCAAGAAGCTGGGAGAGGATGCAAGAAGCTGGGAGAGGAGGCAAGAAGCTGGGAGAGGAGGCAAGAAGCTGGGAGAGGAGGCAAGAAGCTGGGAGAGGAGGCATGGAGCTGGGAGAGGAGGCATGGAGCTGGTACAGGAGGCATGGAGGTGGAAGAGGAGGCAAGAAGCTGGGAGAATAGGCATGGAGCTGGGAGAGGAGGCATGGAGCTGGGAGAGGAGGCATGGAGCTGGGAGAGGAGGCAAGAAGCTGGTAGAGGAGGCAAGAAGCTGGGAGAGGAGGCAAGAAGCTGGGAGAGGAGGCAAGAAGCTGGGAGAGGAGGCAAGAAGCTGGGAGAGGAGGCAAGAAGCTGGGAGAGGAGGGAGGTACAGGAGGCATGGAGCTGGGAGAGGAGGCAAGAAGCTAGGAGAGGAGGCAAGAAGCTGGGAGAGGAGGCATGGAGCTGGGAGAGGAGGCATGGAGCTGGGAGAGAAGGCATGGAGCTGGGAGAGGAGGCAAGAAGCTGGGAGAGAAGGCATGGAGCTGGGAGAGGTGGCATGGAGCTGGGAGAGGAGGCAAGAAGCTGGGAGAGGAAGCATGAAGCTGGGAGAGGAAGCATGGAGCTTTGAGAGGAGGCAAGAAGCTAGGAGAGGAGGCATGGAGCCGGGAGAGGAGGCAAGAAGCTGGGAGAGGAGGCATGGAGCTGCGAGAGGAGGCAAGAACCTGGGAGAGGAGTCATAAAGCTGGGAGAAGAGGCATGCAGCTAGGAGAGGAGGCATGGAGCTGGGAGAGGAGGCATGGAGCTGGGAGAGGAGGCATGGAGCTGGGAGAGGAGGCATGGAGCTGGGAGAGGAGGCATGGAGCTAGGAGAGGAGGCATGGAGCTGGGAGAGAAGGCATGGAGGTGGGAGAGGAGGCATGGAGCCAAGAGAGGATGCAAGAAGCTGGGAGAGGAGGCAAGAAGCTGGGAGAGGAGGCAAGAAGCAGGGAGAGGAGGCATGGAGCTAAAAGAGGAGGCAAAAAGCTGGGAGAAGAGGCATGGAGCTGGGAGATGACGCAAGAAGCTGGGAGAGGAGGGAAGAAGCTGGGAGAGGAGGCAAGAAGCTGGGAGAGGAAGCATGAAGCTGGGAGAGGAAGCATGGAGCTTTGAGAGGAGGCAAGAAGCTAGGAGAGGAGGCATGGAGCCGGGAGAGGAGGCAAGAAGCTGGGAGAGGAGGCATGGAGCTGCGAGAGGAGGCAAGAACCTGGGAGAGGAGTCATAAAGCTGGGAGAAGAGGCATGTAGCTGAGAGAGGAGGCATGGAGCTGGGAGAGGAGGCATGGAGCTGGGAGAGGAGGCATGGAGCTGGGAGAGGAGGCATGGAGCTGGGAGAGGAGGCATGGAGGTGGGAGAGGAGGCATGGAGCCAAGAGAGGATGCAAGAAGCTGGGAGAGGAGGCATGGAGCTGGTACAGGAGGCATGGAGCTAAGAGAGGAGGCATGGAGCTGGGAGAGGAGGCAAGAAGCTGGGAGAGGATGCATGGAGCTGGGAGAGGAGGCATGGAGCTGGGAGAGGAGGCAAGAAGCTGGGAGAGGAGGCAAGAAGCTAGGAGAGGAGGCATTGAGCTGGGAGAGGAGGCAAGAAGCTGGGAGAGGAGGCAAGAAGCTGGGAGAGGAGGCACGGAGCTGAAAGAGGAGGCATGGAGCTGGGAGAGGAGGCATGGAGCCAAGAGAGGATGCAAGAAGCTGGGAGAGGAGGCATGGAGCTGGTACAGGAGGCATGGAGCTAAGAGAGGAGGCATGGAGCTGGGAGAGGAGGCAAGAAGCTGGGAGAGGATGCATGGAGCTGGGAGAGGAGGCATGGAGCTGGGAGAGGAGGCAAGAAGCTGGGAGAGGAGGCAAGAAGCTAGGAGAGGAGGCATTGAGCTGGGAGAGGAGGCAAGAAGCTGGGAGAGGAGGCAAGAAGCTGGGAGAGGAGGCACGGAGCTGAAAGAGGAGGCATGGAGCTGGGAGAGGAGGCATGGAGCTGGGAGAGGAGGCAAGAAGCTGGGAGAGGAGGCATGGAGCTGGGAGAGGAGGCAAGAAGCTGAGAGAGGAGGAATGGAGCTGGGAGAGGAGGGAAGAAGCTGAGAGAAGAGGCAAGAAGCTAGGAGAGGAGGCAAGAAGCTGGGAGAGGAAGCATGAAGCTGGGAGAGGAAGCATGAAGCTGGGAGAGGAAGCATGGAGCTGGGAGAGGAAGCAAGAAGCTGGGAGAGGAGGCATGGAGCTGGGAGAGGAGGCAAGAAGCTGGGAGAGGAGGCATGGAGCTGGGAGAGGAGGCAAGAAGCTGGTAGAGGAGGAAAAAAGCTGGGAGAGGAGGCATGGAGCTGGGAGAGGAGGCATGGAGCTGGGAGAGGAGGCAAGAAGCTGGGAGAGGAGGCATGGAGCTGGGAGAGGAGGCAAGAAGCTGGGAGAGGAGGCATGGAGGTGGGAGAGGAGGCATGGAGCCAGGAGAGGATGCAAGAAGCTGGGAGAGGAGGCATGGAGCTGGTACAGGAAGCATGGAGCTGGGAGAGGAGGCATGGATCTGGGAGAGGAGGCAAGAAGCTGGGAGAGGAGGAATGGAGCTGGGAGAGGGGGCAAGAAGCTGGGAGAGGAGGCAAAAAGCTGGGAGAGGAGGCAGGAAGCTGGGAGAGGAAGCATGAAGCTGGGAGAGGAAGCATGGAGTTTTGAGAGGAGGCAAGAAGCTAGGAGAGGAGGCATGGAGCTGGGAGAGGAGGCAAGAAGCTGGGAGAGGAGGCAAAAAGCTGGGAGAAGAGGCATGGAGCTGGGAGAGGAGGCATGGAGCTGGGAGAGGAGGCATGGAGCTGGGTGAGGAGGCATGGAGCTAGGAGAGGAGGCATGGAGCTAGGAGAGGAGGCATGGAGCTGGGAGAGGAGGCATGGAGGTGGGAGAGGAGGCATGGAGGTGGGAGAGGAGGCATGGAGCCAGGAGAGGATGCAAGAAGCCGGGAGAGGAGGCATGGAGCTGGTACAGGAGGCATGGAGCTGGTACAGGAGGCATGGAGCTGGGAGAGGAGGCATGGAGCTGGGAGAGGAGGCAAGAAGCTGGGAGAGGAGGCATGGAGCTGGGAGAGGAGGCATGGAGCTGGGAAAGGAGGCATGGAGCTGGGAGAGGAGGCAAGAAGCTGGGAGAGGAGGCAAGAAGCTGGGAATGGAGGCAAGAAGCCGGGAGAGGAGGCATGGAGCCGGGAGTGGAGGCATGAAGCTGGGAGAGGAGGCAAGAAGCTGGGAGAGGAGGCAAGAAGCTGGGAGAGGAGGCAAGAAGCTGGGAGAGGAGGCAAGAAGCTGGGAGAGGAGGCATGGAGCTGGGAGAGGAGGCATGGAGCTGGTACAGGAGGCATGGAGGTGGAAGAGGAGGCAAGAAGCTGGGAGAATAGGCATGGAGCTGGGAGAGGAGGCATGGAGCTGGGAGAGGAGGCATGGAGCTGGGAGAGGAGGCAAGAAGCTGGTAGAGGAGGCAAGAAGCTGGTAGAGGAGGCAAGAAGCTGGTAGAGGAGGCAAGAAGCTGGGAGAGGAGGCAAGAAGCTGGGAGAGGAGGCAAGAAGCTGGGAGAGGAGGCATGGAGCAGGGAGAGGAGGCATGGAGCTGGGAGAGGATGGAAGAACCTGTGAGAGGAGGCATGGAGCTGGGAGAGGAGGCATGGAGCTGGGAGAGAAGGCAAGGAGCTGGGAGAGGAGGCTGGGAGAAGAGGCATGGAGCTGGGAGAGGAGGCATGGAGCTGGGAGAGGAGGCATGGAGCTGGGAGAGAAGGCAAGGAGCTGGGAGAGGAGGCTGGGAGAAGAGGCATGGAGCTGGGAGAGGAGGCATGGAGCTGGGAGAGGAGGCATGGAGCTGGGAGAGAAGGCAAGGAGCTGGGAGAGGAGGCTGGGAGAAGAGGCATGGAGATGGGAGAGGAGGCATGGAGCTGGGAGAGGAGGCAAGAAGCTGGGAGAGGAGGCATGGAGCTGGAAGAGGAGGCAAGAAACTGGGAGAGGAGGCATGGAGCTGGGAGAGGAGGCAAGCAACTGGGAGAGGACGCATGGAGCTGGCAGAGGAGGCAAGAATCTGGCAGAGGAGGCAAGAAGCTGGGAGAGTAGGCATGGAGCTGGGAGAGTACTCATGGAGCTGGGAGAGTAGTCATGGAGCTTGGAGAGTAGGCATGGAGCTGGGAGAGGAAGCAAGAAGCTGGGAGAGGAAGCAAGAAGCTGGGAGAGGAGGCATGGACCTGGGAGAGGAGGCATGGAGCTGGTAGAGGAGGCAAGAAGCTGGGAGAGGATGCGAGATGTTGGTAGTGGAGGCATGGAGCTGGGAGAGGAGGCAAGGAGCTGGGAGAGGAGGCATGGAGGTGGGAGAGGAGGCATGGAGGTGGGAGTGGAGGCATGGAAGTGGGAGAGGAGGCATGGAGCTGGGAGAGGAGGCATGGAGCTGGGAGAGGAGGCATGGAGCTGGGAGAAGAGGCATGGGGCTGGGAGAGGAGGCAAGAAGCTGGGAGAGGAGGCATGGAGCTGGGAGAAGAGGCATGGGGCTGGGAGAGGAGGCATGGAGCTGGTACAAGAGGCATGGAGCTGGTACAGGAGGCATAGAGCTGGGAGAGGAGGCAAGAAGCTGGGAGAGGAGGCATGGAGCTGGGAGAAGAGGCATGGAGCTGGGAGAAGAGGCATGGAGCTGGGAGAAGAGGCATGGAGCTGGGAGAGGAGGCAAGAAGCTGGGAGAGGAGGCATGGAGCTGGGAGAGGAGGCATGCAGCTGGGAAAGGAGGCATAGAGCTGGGAGAGGAGGCATGGAGCTGGGAGAGGAGGCATGGAGCTGGGAGAGGAGGCAAGAAGCTGGGAGAGGAGAAATGGAGCTGGGAGAGGAGGCAAGAAGCTGGGAGAGGAAGCATGGAGCTGGGAGAGGAGGCATGGAGCTGGTACAGGAGGCATGGAGCTGGAAGAGGAGGCAAGAAGCTGGAGAATAGGCATGGAGCTGGGAGAGGAGGCATGGAGCTGGGAGAGGAGGCAAGAAGCTGGGAAAGGAGGCATGGAGCTGGGAGAGGAGGCAAGATGCTGGGAGAGGAGGCATGGAGCTGGGAGAGGAGGTATGGAGCTGGGAGAGGAGGCATGGACCTGGGAGAGGAGGTAAGAAGCCGGGAGAGGAGGCAAGAAGCCAGTAGAGGACTCATGGAGCTGGGAGAGAAGGCAAGAAGCTGGGAGAAGAGGCAAGAAGCTGGGAGAGGAGGCATGGAGCTGGGAGAGGAGGCATGGAGCTGGGAGAGGAGGCATAGAGCTTGTACAGGAGGCATGGAGCTGGAAGAGGAGGCAAGAAGCTGGGAGAGGAGACATAGAGCTGGGAGAGGAGGCAAGAAGCCGGGAGAGGAGGCAAGAAGCTGGGAGAGGAAGCATGAAGCTGGGAGAGGAAGCATGGAGCTTTGAGAGGAGGCAAGAAGCTAGGAGAGGAGACATGGAGCTGGGAGAGGAGGCAAGAAGCTGGGAGAGGAGGCATGGAGCTGCGAGAGGAGGCAAGAACCTGGGAGAGGAGTCATAAAGCTGGGAGAAGAGGCATTAGGGTTGGAGCTGGGAGAGGAGGCATGGAGCCAAGAGAGGATGCAAGAAGCTGGGAGAGGAGGCATGGAGCTGGTACAGGAGGCATGGAGCTAAGAGAGTAGGCATGGAGCTGGGAGTGGAGGCAAGAAGCTGGGAGAGGATGCATGGGAGCTGGGAGAGGAGGCATGGAGCTGGGAGAGGAGGCATGGAGCTGGGAGAGGAGGCAAGAAGCTGGGAGAGGAGGCAAGAAGCTGGGAGAGGAGGCAAGAAGCTGGGAGAGGAGGCATTGAGCTGGGAGAGGAGGCAAGAAGCTGGGAGATGAGGCAAGAAGCTGGGAGATGAGGCAAGAAGCTGGAAGAGGAGGCAAGAAGCTGGGAGAGGAGGCACGGAGCTGAAAGAGGAGGCAAAAAGCTGGGAGAGGAGGCATGGAGCTGGGAGAGGAGGCAAGAAGCTGGGAGAGGAGGCATGGAGCTGGGAGAGGAAGCAAGAGGCTGAGAGAGGAGAAATGGAGCTGGGAGAGGAGGCAAGAAGCTGGGAGAGGAGGCAAAAAGCTGGGAGAAGAGGCATGGAGCTGGGAGAGGAGGCATGGAGCTGGGAGAGGAGGCATGGAGCTGGGTGAGGAGGCATGGAGCTAGGAGAGGAGGCATGGAGGTGGGAGAGGAGGCATGGAGGTGGGAGAGGAGGCATGGAGGTGGGAGAGGAGGCATGGAGGTGGGAGAGGAGGCATGGAGGTGGGAGAGGATGCAAGAAGCCGGGAGAGGAGGCATGGAGCTGGTACAGGAGGCATGGAGCTGGGAGAGGAGGCATGGAGCTGGGAGAGGAGGCATGGAGCTGGGAGAGGAGGCAAGAAGCTGGGAGAGGAGGCATGGAGCTGGGAGAGGAGGCATGGAGCTGGGAGAGGAGGCAAGAAGCTGGGAGAGGAGGCAAGAAGCTGGGAATGGAGGCAAGAAGCTGGGAGAGGAGGCATGGAGCCGGGAGAGGAGGCATGGAGCCGGGAGTGGAGGCAAGAAGCTGGGAGAGGAGGCAAGAAGCTGGGAGAGGAGGCAAGAAGCTGGGAGAGGAGGCAAGAAGCTGGGAGAGGAGGCATGGAGCTGGGAGAGGAGGCATGGAGCTGGTACAGGAGGCATGGAGCTGGTACAGGAGGCATGGAGGTGGAAGAGGAGGCAAGAAGCTGGGAGAATAGGCATGGAGCTGGGAGAGGAGGCATGGAGCTGGGAGAGGAGGCATGGAGCTGGTAGAGGAGGCAAGAAGCTGGTAGAGGAGGCAAGAAGCTGGTAGAGGAGGCAAGAAGCTGGTAGAGGAGGCAAGAAGCTGGGAGAGGAGGCAAGAAGCTGGGAGAGGAGGCTTGGAGCAGGGAGAGGAGGCATGGAGCTGGGAGAGGATGGAAGAACCTGGGAGAGGAGGCATGGAGCTGGGAGAAAAGGCATGGAGCTGGGAGAGGAGGCATGGAGCTGGGAGAGAAGGCAAGGAGCTGGGAGAGGAGGCTGGAAGAAGACGCATGGAGCTGGGAGAGGAGGCATGGAGCTGGGAGAGGAGGCAAGAAGCTGGGAGAGGAGGCATGGAGCTGGGAGAGGAGGGAAGAAACTGGGAGAGGAGGCATGGAGCTGGGAGAGGAGGTATGCAACTGGGAGAGGATGCAAGAATCTGGCAGAGGAGGCAAGAAGCTGGGAGAGTAGGCATGGAGCTGGGAGAGTACTCATGGAGCTGGGAGAGTAGTCATGGAGCTTGGAGAGTAGGCATGGAGCTGGGAGAGGAAGCAAGAAGCTGGGAGAGGAAGCTGGGAGAGGAGGCATGGAGCTGGGAGAGGAGGCATGGAGCTGGGAGAGGAGGCAAGAAGCTGGGAGAGGATGCGAGATGCTGGTAGAGGAGGCATGGAGCTGGGAGAGGAGGCAAGGAGCTGGGAGAGGAGGCATGGAGGTGGCAGAGGAGGCATGGAGGTGGGAGAGGAGGCATGGAGCTGGGAGAGGAGGCAACAAGCTGGGAGATGAGGCATGGAGCTAGGAGAGGAGGAAACAAGCTGGGAGAGGACCTATAGAGCTAAAAGAGGAGGCATGGAGCTGGGAGAGGAGGCATGGAGCTGGGAGAGGAGGCATGGAGCTGGGAGAAGAGGCATGGGGCTGGGAGAGGAGGCAAGAAGCTGGGAGAGGAGGCATGGAGCTGGGAGAAGAGGCATGGGGCTGGGAGAGGAGGCATGGAGCTGGTACAAGAGGCATGGAGCTGGTACAGGAGGCATAGAGCTGGGAGAGGAGGCATGGAGCTGGGAGAGGAGGCATGGAGCTGGGAGAAGAGGCATGGAGCTGGGAGAAGAGGCATGCAGCTGGGAGAGGAGGCAAGAAGCTGGGAGAGGAGGCATGGAGCTGGGAGAGGAGGCATGCAGCTGGGAAAGGAGGCATGGAGCTGGGAGAGGAGGCAAGAAGCTGGGAGAGGAGGCAAGAAGCTGGGAGAGGAGGCATGGAGCTGGGAGAGGAGGCAAGAAGCTGGGAGAGGAGGAATGGAGCTGGGAGATGAGGCAAGAAGCTGGAAGAGGAGGCAAGAAGCTGGGAGAATAGGCATGGAGCTGGGAGAGGAGGCATGGAGCTGGGAGAGGAGGCAAGAAGCTGGGAAAGGAGGCATGGAGCTGGGAGAGGAGGCAAGATGCTGGGAGAGGAGGCATGGAGCTGGGAGAGGAGGTATGGAGCTGGGAGAGGAGGCATGGACCTGGGAGAGGAGGTAAGAAGCCGGGAGAGGAGGCAAGAAGCCGGTAGAGGACTCATGGAGCTGGGAGAGGAGGCAAGAAGCTGGGAGAAGAGGAAAGAAGCTGGGAGAGGAGGCATAGAGCTTGTACAGGAGGCTGGGAGAGGAGGCATGGAGCTGGGAGAGGAGGCATGGAGCTGGAAGAGGAGGCATGGAGCTGGATGAGGAGGCATGGAGCTGGGAGAGGAGGCATGGAGCTGGGAGAGGAGGCAAGAAGCCGGGAGAGGAGGCAAGAAGCTGGGACAGGAGGCATAGAGCTGGGAGAGGAGGCAAGAAGCTGGGAGAGGAGGCAAGAAGCTGGAAGAGAAGGCAAGAAGCTGGGAGAGGAGGCAAAAAGCTGGGAGAAGAGGCATGGAGCTGGGAGAGGACGCAAGAAGCTGGGAGAGGAGGCATGGAGCTGGGAGAGGAGACGAGAAGCTGGGAGAGGAGGCAAGAAGCTGGGAGAGGAGGCAAGAAGCTGGGAGAGGAAGCATGGATCTTTGAGAGGAGGCAAGAAGCTAGGAGAGGAGGCATGGAGCTGGGAGAGGAGGCAAGAAGCTGGGAGAGGAGGCATGGAGCTGCGAGAGGAGGCAAGAACCTGGGAGCGGAGTTATAAAGCTGGGAGAAGAGGCATGTAGCTGGGAGAGGAGGCATGTAGCTGGGAGAGGAGGCATGGAGCTGGGAGAGGAGGCATGGAGCTGGGAGAAGAGGCATGGAGCTGGGAGAGGAGGCATGGAGCCAAGAGAGGAGGCATGAAGCTGGGAGAGGAGGCATGGAGCTGGTACAGGAGGCATGGAGCTAAGAGAGGAGGCATGGAGCTGGGAGTGGAGGCAAGAAGCTGGGAGAGGAGGCATGGAGCTGGGAGAGGAGGCAAGAAGCTGGGAGAGGAGGCAAGAAGCTGGGAGAGGAGGCATTGAGCTGGGAGAGGAGGCATGGAGCTGGGAGAGGAGGCAAAAAGCTGGGAGAGGAGGAAAAAAGCTGGGAGAAGAGGCATGGAGCTGGGAGAGGAGGCATGGAGCTGGGAGAGGAGGCATGGAGCTGGGAGAGCAGGCATGGAGCTGGGAGAGTTGGCAAGAAGCTGGGAGAGGAGGCATGGAGGTGGGAGAGGAGGCATGGAGCTGGTACAGGAAGCATGGAGCTGGGAGAGGAGGCATAGATCTGGGAGAGGAGGCAAGAAGCTGGGAGAGGAGGCATGGAGCTGGGAGAGGAGGCATGGAGCTGAGAGAGAAGGCAAGAAGCTGGGAGAGGAGGCATGGAGCCAGGAGAGGAGGCAAGAAGCTGGGAGAGGAGGCATGGAGGTGGGAGAGGAGGCATGGAGCCAGGAGAGGATGCAAGAAGCTGGGAGAGGAGGCATGGAGCTGGTACAGGAGGCATGGAGCTGGGAGAGGAGGCAAGATGCTGGGAGAAGAGGCATGGAGCTGGGAGAGGAGGCATGGAGCTGGGAGAGGAGGCATGGAGCTGGGAGAGGAGGTAAGAAGCCGGGAGAGGAGGCAAGAAGCCGGGAGAGGAGGCAAGAAGCCGGGAGAGGAGGCATGGAGCTGCGAGAGGAGGCAAGAAGCTGGGAGAGGAGGTAAGAATCTGGGAGAGGAGGTAAGAATCTGGGAGAGGAGGCATGGAGCTGGGAGAGGAGCCATGGAGCTGGGAGAGGAGCCATGGAGCTGGTACAGGAGGCATGGAGCTGGAAGAGGAGGCAAGAAGCTGGGAGAGGAGGCATGGAGCTGGGAGAGGAGGCATGGAGCTGGGAGAGGAGGCATGGAGCTGGGAGAGGAGGCATGGAGCTGGGAGAGGAGGCAAGAAGCTGGAAGTGGAGGCAAGAAGCTGGGACAGGAGGCATAGAGCTGGGAGAGGAGGCAAGAAGCTGGGAGAGGAGGCAAGAAGCTGGGAGAGAAGGCAAGAAGCTGGGAGAGGAGGCAAGAAGCTGGGAGAGGAGGCATGGAACTGGGAGAGGAGGCAAGAAGCTGGGAGAGGAGGCATGGAGCTGGGAGAGGAGGCATGGAGCTGGGAGAGGAGGCAAGAAGCTGGGAGAGGAGGAATGGAGCTGGGAGAGGGGGCAAGAAGCTGGGAGAGGAGGCAAAAAGCTGGGAGAGGAGGCAAGAAGCTGGGAGAGGAAGCATGGAGCTTTGAGAGGAGGCAAGAAGCTAGGAGAGGAGGCATGGAGCTGGGAGAGGAGGCAAGAAGCTGGGAGAGGAGGCAAAAAGCTGGGAGAAGAGGCATGGAGCTGGGAGAGGAGGCATGGAGCTGGGAGAGGAGGCATGGAGCTGGATGAGGAGGCTTGGAGCTAGGAGAGGAGGCATGGAGCTGGGAGAGGAGGCATGGAGGTGGGAGAGGAGGCATGGAGGTGGGAGAGGAGGCATGGAGCCAGGAGAGGATGCAAGAAGCTGGGAGAGGAGGCATGGAGCTGGTACAGGAGGCATGGAGCTAAGAGAAGAGGCATGGAGCTGGGAGAGGAGGCATGGAGCTGGGAGAGGAGGCATGGAGCTGGGATAGGAGGCATGGAGCTGGGAGAGGAGGCAGGAAGCTGGGAGAAGAGGCAAGAAGCTGGGAGAGGAGGCATGGAGCTGGGAGAGAGGAGGCATGGAGCTGGGAGAGAGGAGGCATGGAGCTGGGAGAGGAGGCATGGAGCTGGGAGAGGAGGCATAGAGCTGGGAGAGGAGCCAATAAGCTGGGAGAGGAGGCAAGAAGCTGGGAGAGTAGGCATAGAGCTGGGAGAGAAGGCAAGAAGCTGGGAGAGGAGGCATGGAGCTTGGAGAGGAGGCAAGAAGCTGGGAGAGGAGGCCAGAAGCTGGGAGAGGAGGCATGGAGCTGGGAGAGTAGGCATGGAGCTGGGAGAGTAGGCATGGAGCTGGAAGAGGAGGCATGGAGCTGGAAGAGGAGGCATGGAGCTGGAAGAGGAGGCATGGAGCTGGGAGAGGAGGCATTGAGCTGGGAGAGGAGGCATGGAGCTGGGAGAGAAGGCATGGAGCTGGGAGAGGAGGCATGGAGCTGGGAGAGAAGGCAAGAAGCTGTGAGAGGAGGCAAGAAGCTGGGAGAGGAGGCATGGAGCTGGTAGAGGAGGCATAGAGCTGGGAGAGGAAGCATGAAGCTGGGAGAGGAGGAATGGAGCTGGGAGAGGAGGCAAGAAGCTGAGAGAAGAGGCAAGAAGCTAGGAGAGGAGGCAAGAAGCTGAGAGAGGAGGAATGGAGCTGGGAGAGGAGGCAAGAAGCTGGGAGAGGAGGCATGGAGCTGGGAGAGGAGGCAAGAAGCTGGGAGAGGAGGCATGGAGCTGGGAGAGGAGGCAAGAAGCTGGGAGAGGAGGAAAAAAGCTGGGAGAAGAGGCATGGAGCTGGCAGAGGAGGCATGGAGCTGGGAGAGGAGGCATGGAGCTGGGAGAGGAGGCATGGAGCTGGGAGAGGAGGCATGGAGCTGGGAGAGTTGGCAAGAAGCTGGGAGAGGAGGCATGGAGGTGGGAGAGGAGGCATGGAGCCAGGAGAGGATGCAAGAAGCTGGGAGAGGAGGCATGGAGCTGGTACAGGAAGCATGGAGCTGGGAGAGGAGGCATAGATCTGGGAGAGGAGGCAAGAAGCTGGGAGAGGAGGCATGGAGCTGGGAGAGGAAGCATGAAGCTGGGAGAGGAAGCATGAAGATGGGAGAGGAAGCATGGAGCTGGGAGAGGAGGCAAGAAGCTGGGAGAGGAGGCATGGAGCTGGGAGAGGAGGCAAGAAGCTGGGAGAGGAGGCATGGAGCTGGGAGAGGAGGCAAGAAGCTAGGAGAGGAGGAAAAAAGCTGGGAGAAGAGGCATGGAGCTGGGAGAGGAGGCATGGAGCTGGGAGAGGAGGCATGGAGCTGGGAGAGGAGGCATGGAGCTGGGAGAGTTGGCAAGAAGCTGGGAGAGGAGGCATGGAGGTGGGAGAGGAGGCATGGAGCCAGGAGAGGATGCAAGAAGCTGGGAGAGGAGGCATGGAGCTGGTACAGGAAGCATGGAGCTGGGAGAGGAGGCATAGATCTGGGAGAGGAGGCAAGAAGCTGGGAGAGGAGGCATGGAGCTGGGAGAGGAGGCATGGAGCTGAGAGAGAAGGCAAGAAGCTGGGAGAGGAGGCATGGAGCCAGGAGAGGAGGCAAGAAGCCAGGAGAGGAGGCATGGAGGTGGGAGAGGAGGCATGGAGCCAGGAGAGGATGCAAGAAGCTGGGAGAGGATGCATGGAGCTGGTACAGGAGGCATGGAGCTTGGAGAGGAGGCATGGAGCTAGGAGAGGAGGCAAGATGCTGGGAGAAGAAGCATGGAGCTGGGAGAGGAGGCATGGAGCTGGGAGAGGAGGCATGGAGCTGGGAGAGGAGGCATGGAGCTGGGAGAGGAGGTAAGAAGCCGGGAGAGGAGGCAAGAAGCCGGGAGAGGAGGCATGGAGCTGCGAGAGGAGGCAAGAAGCTGGGAGAGGAGGTAAGAATCTGGGAGAGGAGGCATGGAGCTGGGAGAGGAGCCATGGAGCTGGGAGAGGAGGCATGGAGCTGGTACAGGAGGCATGGAGCTGGAAGAGGAGGCAAGAAGCTGGGAGAGGAGGCATGGAGCTGGGAGAGGAGGCATGGAGCTGGGAGAGGAGGCATGGAGCTGGGAGAGGAGGCATGGAGCTGGGAGAGGAGGCATGGAGCTGGGAGAGGAGGCAAGAAGCTGGAAGTGGAGGCAAGAAGCTGGGACAGGAGGCATAGAGCTGGGAGAGGAGGCAAGAAGCTGGGAGAGGAGGCAAAAAGCTGGGAGAGAAGGCAAGAAGCTGGGAGAGGAGGCAAGAAGCTGGGAGAGGAGGCATGGAGCTGACAGAGGAGGCAAAAAGCTGGGAGAGGAGGCATGGAACTGGGAGAGGAGGCAAGAAGCTGGGAGAGGAGGCATGGAGCTGGGAGAGGAGGCATGGAGCTGGGAGAGGAGGCAAGAAGCTGGGAGAGGAGGAATGGAGCTGGGAGAGGGGGCAAGAAGCTGGGAGAGGAGGCAAAAAGCTGGGAGAGGAGGCAAGAAGCTGGGAGAGGAAGCATGAAGCTGGGAGAGGAAGCATGGAGCTTTGAGAGGAGGCATGGAGCTGGGAGAGGAGGCATGGAGCTGGGAGAGGAGGCAAGAAGCTGGGAGATGAGGCAAAAAGCTGGGAGAAGAGGCATGGAGCTGGGAGAGGAGGCATGGAGCTGGGAGAGGAGGCATGGAGCTGGATGAGGAGGCTTGGAGCTGGGAGAGGAGGCATGGAGCTGGGAGAGGAGGCATGGAGGTGGGAGAGGAGGCATGGAGGTGGGAGAGGAGGCATGGAGCCAGGAGAGGATGCAAGAAGCTGGGAGAGGAGGCATGGAGCTGGTACAGGAGGCGTGGAGCTAAGAGAAGAGGCATGGAGCTGGGAGAGGAGGCATGGAGCTGGGAGAGGAGGCATGGAGCTGGGATAGGAGGCATGGAGCTGGGAGAGGAGGCAAGAAGCTGGGAGAAGAGGCAAGAAGCTGGGAGAGGAGGCATGGAGCTGGGAGAGAGGAGGCATGGAGCTGGGAGAGGAGGCATGGAGCTGGGAGAGGAGGCATGGAGCTGGGAGAGGAGGCATAGAGCTGGGAGAGGAGCCAATAAGCTGGGAGAGGAGGCAAGAAGCTGGGAGAGGAGGCATAGAGCTGGGAGAGAAGGCAAGAAGCTGGGAGAGGAGGCATGGAGCTTGGAGAGGAGGCAAGAAGCTGGGAGAGGAGGCCAGAAGCTGGGAGAGGAGGCATGGAGCTGGGAGAGTAGGCATGGAGCTGGAAGAGGAGGCATGGAGCTGGAAGAGGAGGCATGGAGCTGGAAGAGGAGGCATGGAGCTGGGAGAGGAGGCATGGAGCTGGGAGAGGAGGCATGGAGCTGGGAGTGAAGGCATGGAGCTGGGAGAGGAGGCATGGAGCTGGGAGAGGAGGCATGGAGCTGGGAGAGGAGGCAAGAAGCTGGGAGAGGAGGCAAGAAGCTGGGAGAGGAGGAATGAAGCTGGGAGAGGAGGCAAGAAGCTGGGAAAGGAGGCAAGAAGCTGGGAGAGAAGGCAAGAAGCTGGGAGAGGAAGCATGAAGCATGGAGCTGGGAGAGGGGTCAAGAAGCTGGGAGAGGAGGCATGGAGCTGGGAGAGGAGGCAAGAATCTGGTAGAGGAGGAATGGAGCTGGGAGAGGATGCAAGAAGCTGGGAGAGGAGGCATGGAGCTGGGAGAGGAGGCATGGTGATGGAAGAAGAGGCATGGAGCTGGGAGTGGAGGCATGGAGCTGGGAGTGGAGGCATGGAGCTGGGAGTGGAGGCATGGAGCTGGGAGTGGAGGCATGGAGCTGGGAGTGGAGGCATGGAGCTGGGAGTGGAGGCATGGAGCTGGGAGAGGAGGCATGGAGCTGGGAGAGGAGGCATGGAGCTGGGAGAGAAGGCATGGAGCTGTGAGAGGAGGCATGGAGCTGGGAGAGGAGGCATGGAGCTGGTAGAGGAGGCATAGAGCTGGGAGAGGAGGCATAGAGCTGGGAGTGGAGGCAAGAAGCTGGGAGAGGAGGCATGGAGCTGAGAGAGGAGGTATGGAGCTGGAAGAGGAGGCAAGAAGCTGGGAGAGGAGGCATGGAGCTGAGAGAGGAGGCATGGAGCTGGAAGAGAGGGCAAGAAGCTGGGAGAGGAGGCATGGAGCTGTGAGAGGAGGCATGGAGCTGTGAGAGGAGGCATAGAGCTGGTACAGGAGGCATGGAGCTGGGAGAGGAGGCATAGAGCTGGGAGTGGAGGCAAGAAGCTGGGAGAGGAGGCATGGAGCTGGGAGAGGAGGCAAGAAGCTGGGAGAGGAGGAATGGAGCTGGGAGAGGAGGCAAGAAGGTGGGAGAGAAGGCAAGAAGCTGAGAGAGGAGGCATGGAGCTGGGAGAAGAGGCATGGAGCTGGGAGAGGAGACATAGAGCTGGTACAGGAGGCATGGAGCTGGGAGAGGAGGCAAGAAGGTGGGAGAAGAGGCATGGAGCTGGGAGAGGAGGCATGGAGCTGGCAGAGGAGGCAAGAAACTGGGAGAGGAGGCATGGAGCTGGGAGAGGAGGCAAGAAGCTGTGAGAGGAGGCAAGAAGCTGGGAGAGGAGGCAAGAAGCTGGGAGAGGAGGCAAGAAGCTGGGAGAGGAGGCATGGAGCTGGGAGAGGAGGCATGGAGCTGGGAAAGGAGGCAAGAAGCTGGGAGAGGAGGCATGGAGCTGAGAGAGGAGGCATTTAGCTGGTACAGGAGACATGGAGCTGGGAGAGGAGGCATAGAGCTGGGAGTGGAGGCAAGAAGCTGGGAGAGGAGGCAAGAAGCTGGGAGAGGAGGCATGGAGCTGGGAGAGGAGGCTTGGAGCTGGGAGAGGAGGCAAGAAGCTGGGAGAGGAGGCATGGAGCTGCGAGAGGAGGCAAGAAGCTGGGAGAGGAGGCAAGAAGCTGGGAGAGGAGGCATGGAGCTGGGAAAGGAGGCGTGGATCTTGCAGAGGAGGCATGGAGCTAGGAGAGGAGGCAAGAAGCTAAGAGAGGAGGCATGGAGCTGGGAGAGGAGGCAAGAAGCTGGGAGAGGAGGCATGGAGCTGGTACAGGAGGCATGGAGCTGGGAGAGGAGGCAAGAAGCTGGAAGAAGAGGCATGGAGCTGGCAGAGGAGGCAAGAAGCTGGGAGAGGAGGCATGGAGCTGGGAGAGGAGGCAAGAAGCTGGGAGAGGAGTCAAGAAGCTGGGAGAGGAGGCATGGAGCTGGGAAAGGAGGCGTGGATCTGGGAGAGGAGGCATGGAGATGGGAGAGGAGGCAAGAAGCTGGGAGAGGAAGCATGGAGCTGGGAGAGGATGCTTGAAGCTGAGAGAGGAGGCTTGAAGCTGGGAGAGGAGGCAAGAAGCTGGGAGAGGAGGCATGGAGCTGGTACAGGAAGCATGGAGCTGGGAGAGAAGGCATGGAGCTGGGAGAGGAGGCAAAAAGCTGGGAGAAGAGGCATGGAGCTGAGACAGGAAGCAAGAAGCTGGGAGAGGAGGCATGGAGGTGGGAAAGGAGGCATGGAGCCAGGAGAGGAGGCAAGAACCTGGGAGAGGAGGCATGGAGGTAAGAAAGGTGGCATGGAGCAAGGAGAGGAGGCAAGAAGCTGGGAGAGGAGGCATGGAGCTGGTACAGGAGGCATGGAGCTGGTACAGGAGGCATGGAGCTGGGAGAGGAGGCATGGAGCTGGAGAGGAGGCAAGAAGCTGGGAGAGGAGGCATGGAGGTGGGAGAGGAGGCATGGAGCCAGAAGAGGAGGCAAGAAGCTGGGAGAGGCGGCATGGAGGTAAGAAAGGTGGCATGGAGCAAGGAGAGGATGCAAGAAGCTGGGAGAGGAGGCATGGAGCTGGTACAGGAGGCATGGAGCTGGTACAGGAGGCATGGAGCTGGGAGAGGAGGCATGGAGCTGGGAGAGGAGGCAAGAAGCTGGGAGAGGAGGCATGGAGCTGGGAGAGGAGGCATGGAGCTGGGAGTGAAGGCATGGAGCTGGGAGAGGAGGCATGGAGCTGGGAGAGGAGGCATGGAGCTGGGAGAGGAGGCAAGAAGCTGGGAGAGGAGGCAAGAAGCTGGGAGAGGAGGAATGAAGCTGGGAGAGGAGGCAAGAAGCTGGGAAAGGAGGCAAGAAGCTGGGAGAGAAGGCAAGAAGCTGGGAGAGGAAGCATGAAGCATGGAGCTGGGAGAGGGGTCAAGAAGCTGGGAGAGGAGGCATGGAGCTGGGAGAGGAGGCAAGAATCTGGTAGAGGAGGAATGGAGCTGGGAGAGGATGCAAGAAGCTGGGAGAGGAGGCATGGAGCTGGGAGAGGAGGCATGGTGATGGAAGAAGAGGCATGGAGCTGGGAGTGGAGGCATGGAGCTGGGAGTGGAGGCATGGAGCTGGGAGTGGAGGCATGGAGCTGGGAGTGGAGGCATGGAGCTGGGAGTGGAGGCATGGAGCTGGGAGTGGAGGCATGGAGCTGGGAGAGGAGGCATGGAGCTGGGAGAGGAGGCATGGAGCTGGGAGAGAAGGCATGGAGCTGTGAGAGGAGGCAAGAAGCTGGGAGAGGAGGCATGGAGCTGGTAGAGGAGGCATAGAGCTGGGAGAGGAGGCATAGAGCTGGGAGTGGAGGCAAGAAGCTGGGAGAGGAGGCATGGAGCTGAGAGAGGAGGTATGGAGCTGGAAGAGGAGGCAAGAAGCTGGGAGAGGAGGCATGGAGCTGAGAGAGGAGGCATGGAGCTGGAAGAGAGGGCAAGAAGCTGGGAGAGGAGGCATGGAGCTGTGAGAGGAGGCATGGAGCTGTGAGAGGAGGCATAGAGCTGGTACAGGAGGCATGGAGCTGGGAGAGGAGGCATAGAGCTGGGAGTGGAGGCAAGAAGCTGGGAGAGGAGGCATGGAGCTGGGAGAGGAGGCAAGAAGCTGGGAGAGGAGGAATGGAGCTGGGAGAGGAGGCAAGAAGGTGGGAGAGAAGGCAAGAAGCTGAGAGAGGAGGCATGGAGCTGGGAGAAGAGGCATGGAGCTGGGAGAGGAGACATAGAGCTGGTACAGGAGGCATGGAGCTGGGAGAGGAGGCAAGAAGGTGGGAGAAGAGGCATGGAGCTGGGAGAGGAGGCATGGAGCTGGCAGAGGAGGCAAGAAACTGGGAGAGGAGGCATGGAGCTGGGAGAGGAGGCAAGAAGCTGTGAGAGGAGGCAAGAAGCTGGGAGAGGAGGCAAGAAGCTGGGAGAGGAGGCAAGAAGCTGGGAGAGGAGGCATGGAGCTGGGAGAGGAGGCATGGAGCTGGGAAAGGAGGCAAGAAGCTGGGAGAGGAGGCATGGAGCTGAGAGAGGAGGCATTTAGCTGGTACAGGAGACATGGAGCTGGGAGAGGAGGCATAGAGCTGGGAGTGGAGGCAAGAAGCTGGGAGAGGAGGCAAGAAGCTGGGAGAGGAGGCATGGAGCTGGGAGAGGAGGCTTGGAGCTGGGAGAGGAGGCAAGAAGCTGGGAGAGGAGGCATGGAGCTGCGAGAGGAGGCAAGAAGCTGGGAGAGGAGGCAAGAAGCTGGGAGAGGAGGCATGGAGCTGGGAAAGGAGGCGTGGATCTTGCAGAGGAGGCATGGAGCTAGGAGAGGAGGCAAGAAGCTAAGAGAGGAGGCATGGAGCTGGGAGAGGAGGCAAGAAGCTGGGAGAGGAGGCATGGAGCTGGTACAGGAGGCATGGAGCTGGGAGAGGAGGCAAGAAGCTGGAAGAAGAGGCATGGAGCTGGCAGAGGAGGCAAGAAGCTGGGAGAGGAGGCATGGAGCTGGGAGAGGAGGCAAGAAGCTGGGAGAGGAGTCAAGAAGCTGGGAGAGGAGGCATGGAGCTGGGAAAGGAGGCGTGGATCTGGGAGAGGAGGCATGGAGATGGGAGAGGAGGCAAGAAGCTGGGAGAGGAAGCATGGAGCTGGGAGAGGATGCTTGAAGCTGAGAGAGGAGGCTTGAAGCTGGGAGAGGAGGCAAGAAGCTGGGAGAGGAGGCATGGAGCTGGTACAGGAAGCATGGAGCTGGGAGAGAAGGCATGGAGCTGGGAGAGGAGGCAAAAAGCTGGGAGAAGAGGCATGGAGCTGAGACAGGAAGCAAGAAGCTGGGAGAGGAGGCATGGAGGTGGGAAAGGAGGCATGGAGCCAGGAGAGGAGGCAAGAACCTGGGAGAGGAGGCATGGAGGTAAGAAAGGTGGCATGGAGCAAGGAGAGGAGGCAAGAAGCTGGGAGAGGAGGCATGGAGCTGGTACAGGAGGCATGGAGCTGGTACAGGAGGCATGGAGCTGGGAGAGGAGGCATGGAGCTGGGAGAGGAGGCAAGAAGCTGGGAGAGGAGGCATGGAGGTGGGAGAGGAGGCATGGAGCCAGAAGAGGAGGCAAGAAGCTGGGAGAGGCGGCATGGAGGTAAGAAAGGTGGCATGGAGCAAGGAGAGGATGCAAGAAGCTGGGAGAGGAGGCATGGAGCTGGTACAGGAGGCATGGAGCTGGTACAGGAGGCATGGAGCTGGGAGAGGAGGCATGGAGCTGGGAGAGGAGGCAAGAAGCTGGGAGAGGAGGCATGGAGCTGGGAGAGGAGGCATTGAGCTGAGAGAGGAGGCAAGAAGCTGGGAGAGGAGGCATGGAGCTGGGAGAGGAGGCATGGAGCTGGGAGAGGAGGCATGGAGCTGGGAGAGGAGGCAAGAAGCTGGGAGAGGGGGCATGGAGGTGGAAGAGGAGGCATGGAGCCAGGAGAGGATGCAAGAAGCTGGAAGAGGAGGCATGGAGCTGGTACAGGAGGCATGGAGCTGGGAGAGGAGGCATGGAGCTGGGAGAGGAGGCATGGAGCTGGGAGAGGAGGCAAGATGCTGGGAGAGGAGGCATGGAGCTGCGAGAGGAGGCAAGAAGCCGGGAGAGGAGGCAAGAAGCCGGGAGAGGAGGCAAGAAGCCGGGAGAGGAGGCAAGAAGCCAGGAGAGGAGGCATGGAGCTGGGAGAGGAGGCATGGAGCTGGGAGAGGAGGCATGGAGCTGGGAGAGGAGGCAAGAAGCCGGGTGAGGAGGCAAGAAGCCGGGAAAGGAGGCATGGAGCTGGGTGAGGAGGCAAGAATCTGGGAGAGGAGGCATGGAGCTGGGAGAGGAGCCATGGAGCTGGGAGAGGAGGCATGGAGCTGGTACAGGAGGCATGGAGCTGGAAGAGGAGGCAAGAAGCTGGGAGAGGAGGCATGGAGCTGGGAGAGGAGGCATGGAGCTGGGAGAGGAGGCATGGAGCTGGGAGAGGAGGCATAGAGCTGGGAGAGGAGGCAAGAAGCTGGGAGAGGAGGCAAGAAGCTGGGACAGGAGGCATAGAGCTGGGAGAGGAGGCAAAAAGCTGGGAGAGGAGGCAAGAAGCTGGGAGAGAAGGCAAGAAGCTGGGATAGGAGGCAATAAGCTGGGAGAGGAGGCATGGAGCTGAAAGAGGAGGCAAAAAGCTGGGAGAGGAGGCATGGAGCTGGGAGAGGAGACAAGAAGCTGGGAGAGGAGGCATGGAACTGGGAGAAGAGGCAAGAAGCTGGGAGAGGAGGAATGGAGCTGGGAGAGGGGGCAAGAAGCTGGGAGAGGAGGCAAGAAGCTGGGAGAGGAGGCAAGAAGCTGGGAGAGGAAGCATGAAGCTGGGAGAGGAAGCATGGAGCTTTGAGAGGAGGCAAGAAGCTAGGAGAGGAGACATGGAGCTGGGAGAGGAGGCAAGAATCTGGGAGAGGAGGCAAAAAGCTCGGAGAAGAGGCATGGAGCTGGTAGAGGAGGCATGGAGCTGGGAGAGGAGGCATGAAGCTGGGAGAGGAGGCATGGAGCTAGGAGAGGAGGCATGGAGCTGGGAGAGGAGGCATGGAGCTGGGAGAGGAGGCATGGAGCTGGGAGAGGAGGCAAGAAGCTGGGAGAGGAGGCAAGAAGCTGGGAGAGGAGGCAAGAAGCTGGGAGAGGAGGCAAGAAGCTGGGAGAGGAGGCAAGAAGCCGGGAGAGGAGGCAAGAAGCCGGGAGAGGAGGAATGGAGCTGGGAGAGGAGGCAAGAAATTGGGAGAGGAGGCATGGAGGTGGGAGAGGAGGCATGGGGCCAGGAGAGGATGCAAGAAGCTGGGAGAGGAGGCATGGAGCTGGGAGAGGAGGCATAAAGCTGGGAGAGGAGGCAAAAAGCTGAGAGAGGAGGCATGGAGCTGGGAGAGGAGGCATGGAGCTGAGAGAGGAGGCAAGAAGCTGGTAGAGGAGGCATGGAGGTGGGAGAGGAGGCATGGAGCCAGGAGAGGAGGCATGGAGCCAGGAGAGGAGGCAAGAAGCTGGGAGAGGAGGCATGGAGGTGGGAGAGGAGGAATGGAGCTGAGAGAGGAGGCAAGAAGCTCGTAGAGGAGGCATGGAGGTGGGAGAGGAGGCATGGAGCCAGGAGAGGAGGCAAGAAGCTGCGAGAGGAGGCATGGAGGTGGGAGAGGTGGCATGGAGCCAGGAGAGGATGCAAGAAGCTGGGAGAGGAGGCATGGAGCTGGTACAGGAGGCATGGAGCTGGGAGAGGAGGCAAGATGCTGGGAGAGGAGGCATGGAGCTGGGAGAGGAGGCAAGAAGCCGGGAGAGGAGGCAAGAAGTCGGGAGAGGAGGCAAGAAGCCAGGAGAGGAGGCATGGAGCTGGGAGAGGAGGCATGGAGCTGGGAGAGGAGGCATGGAGCCGGGAGAGGAGGCAAGAAGCCGGGAGAGGAGGCAAGAAGCTGGGAGAGGAGGGAAGAAATTGGGAGAGGAGGCAAGAATCTGGGAGAGGAGGCATGGAGCTGGGAGAGGAGCCATGGAGCTGGGAGAGGAGGCATGGAGCTGGAAGAGGAGGCAAGAAGCTGGGAGAGGAGGCATGGAGCTGGGAGAGGAGGCATGGAGCTGGGAGAGGAGGCATGTAGCTGGGAGAGGAGGCATGGAGCTGGGAGAGGAGGCATGGAGCTGGGAGAGGAGGCATGGAGCTGGGAGAGGAGGCATAGAGCTGGGAGAGGAGGCAAGAAGCTGGGAGAGGAGGCAAGAAGCTGGGACAGGAGGCATAGATCTGGGAGAGGAGGCAAGAAGCTGGGAGAGGAGGCAAGAAGCTGGGAGAGAAGGCAAGAAGCTGGGATAGGAGGCAAGAAGCTGGGAGAGGAGGCATGGAGCTGAAAGAGGAGGCAAAAAGCTGGGAGAGGAGGCATGGAGCTGGGAGAGGAGGCATGGAGCCAGGAGAGGAGGCAAGAAGCTGCGAGAGGAGGCATGGAGGTGGGAGAGGTGGCATGGAGCCAGGAGAGGATGCAAGAAGCTGGGAGAGGAGGCATGGAGCTGGTACAGGAGGCATGGAGCTGGGAGAGGAGGCAAGATGCTGGGAGAGGAGGCATGGAGCTGGGAGAGGAGGCAAGAAGCCGGGAGAGGAGGCAAGAAGTCGGGAGAGGAGGCAAGAAGCCAGGAGAGGAGGCATGGAGCTGGGAGAGGAGGCATGGAGCTGGGAGAGGAGGCATGGAGCCGGGAGAGGAGGCAAGAAGCCGGGAGAGGAGGCAAGAAGCTGGGAGAGGAGGGAAGAAATTGGGAGAGGAGGCAAGAATCTGGGAGAGGAGGCATGGAGCTGGGAGAGGAGCCATGGAGCTGGGAGAGGAGCCATGGAGCTGGAAGAGGAGGCAAGAAGCTGGGAGAGGAGGCATGGAGCTGGGAGAGGAGGCATGTAGCTGGGAGAGGAGGCATGTAGCTGGGAGAGGAGGCATGGAGCTGGGAGAGGAGGCATGGAGCTGGGAGAGGAGGCATGGAGCTGGGAGAGGAGGCATAGAGCTGGGAGAGGAGGCAAGAAGCTGGGAGAGGAGGCAAGAAGCTGGGACAGGAGGCATAGATCTGGGAGAGGAGGCAAGAAGCTGGGAGAGGAGGCAAGAAGCTGGGAGAGAAGGCAAGAAGCTGGGATAGGAGGCAAGAAGCTGGGAGAGGAGGCATGGAGCTGAAAGAGGAGGCAAAAAGCTGGGAGAGGAGGCATGGAGCTGGGAGAGGAGGCATGGAGCTGGGAGAAGAGGCAAGAAGCTGGGAGAGGAGGAATGGAGCTGGGAGAGGGGGCAAGAAGCTGGGAGAGGAGGAAAGAAGCTGGGAGAGGAGGCAAGAAGCTGGGAGAGGAAGCATGAAGCTGGGAGAGGAAGCATGGAGCTTTGAGAGGAGGCAAGAATCGGGGAGAGGAGGCAAAAAGCTGGGAGAAGAGGCATGGAGCTGGTAGAGGAGGCATGGAGCTGGGAGAGGAGGCATGGAGCTGGGAGAGGAGGCATGGAGCTAGGAGAGGAGGCATAGAGCTGGGAGAGAAGGCATGGAGCTGGGAGAGGAGGCATAGAGCTGGGAGAGGAGGCAAGAAGCTGGGAGAGGAGGCAAAAAGCTGGGAGAGGAGGCAAGAAGCTGGGAGAGGAGGCAAGAAGCTGGGAGAGGAGGCAAGAAGCCGGGAGAGGAGGCAAGAAGCCGGGAGAGGAGGCAAGAAGCCGGGAGAGGAGGCAAGAAGCCGGGAGAGGAGGAATGGAGCTGGGAGAGGAGGCAAGAAATTGGGAGAGGAGGCATGGAGGTGGGAGAGGAGGCATGGGGCCAGGAGAGGATGCAAGAAGCTGGGAGAGGAGGCATGGAGCTGGTACAGGAGGCATGGAGCTGGTACAGGAGGCATGGAGCTGGGAGAGGAGGCATGGAGCTGGGAGAGGAGGCATGGAGCTGGGAGAGGAGGCAAGAAGCTGAGAGAGGAGGCATGGAGCTGGGAGAGGAGGCATGGAGCTGAGAGAGGAGGCAAGAAGCTGGTAGAGGAGGCATGGAGGTGGGAGAGGAGGCATGGAGCCAGGAGAGGAGGCAAGAAGCTGGGAGAGGAGGCATGGAGGTGGGAGAGGTGGCATGGAGCCAGGAGAGGATGCAAGAAGCTGGGAGAGGAGGCATGGAGCTGGTACAGGAGGCATGGAGCTGGGAGAGGAGGCAAGAAGCCGGGAGAGGAGGCAAGAAGCCAGGAGAGGAGGCATGGAGCTGGGAGAGGAGGCATGGAGCTAAGAGAGGAGGCATGGTGCTGGGAGAGGACGCAAGAAGCCGGGAGAGGAGGCAAGAAGCCGGGAGAGGAGCCATGGAGCTGGGAGAGGAGGCAAGAAATTGGGAGAGGAGGCAAGAATCTGGGAGAGGAGGCATGAAGATGGGAGAGGAGCCATGGAGCTGGGAGAGGACGCATGGAGCTGGGAGAGGACGCATGGAGGTGGGAGAGGAGGCAAGAAGCTGGGAGAGGAGGCAAGAACCTGGGACAGGAGGCATAGAGCTGGGAGAGGAGGCAAGAAGCTGGGAGAGGAGGCAAGAAGTTGGGAGAGAAGGCAAGAAGCTGGGATAGGAGGCAAGAAGCTGGGAGAGGAGGCATGGAGCTGAAAAAGGAGGCAAAAAGCTGGGAGAGGAGGCATGGAGCTGGGAGAGGAGGCAAGAAGCTGGGAGAGGAGGCATGTAGCTGGGAGAGGAGACAAGAAGCTGGGAGAGGAGGAATTTAGCTGGGAGAAGGGGCAAGAAGCTGGGAGAGGAGGCAAGAAGCTGGGAGAGGAGGCAAGAAGCTGGGAGAGGAAACATGAAGCTGGGAGAGGAAGCATGGAGCTGGGAGAGGAGGCAAGAATCTGGGAGAGGAGGCAAAAAGCTGGGAGAAGAGGCATGGAGCTGGTAGAGGAGGCATGGAGCTGGGAGAGGAGACATGGAGCTAGGAGAGGAGGCATGGAGCTAGGAGAGGAGGCATAGAGCTGGGAGAGGAGGCATGGAGGTGGGAGAGGAGGCATGGAGCCAGGAGAGGATGCAAGAAGCTGGGAGAGGAGGCATGGAGCTGGTACAGGAGGCATGGAGCTGGGAGAGGAGGCATGGAGCTGGGAGAGGAGGCAAGAAGCTGGGAGAGGAGGCATGGAGCGGGGAGAGGAGGCATGGAGCTGGGAGAGGAGGCATGGAGCTGGGAGAGGAGGCAAGAAGCTGGGAGAGGAGGCAAGAAGCTGGGAGAGGAGGCAAGAAGCTGGGACAGGAGGCAAGAAGCTGGGAGAGGAGGCATGGAGCTGAAAGAGGAGGCAAAAAGCTGGGAGAGGAGGCATGGAGCTGGGAGAGGAGGCAAGAAGCTGAGAGAGGAGGCATGGAGCTGGGAGAGGAGGCAAGAAGCTGGGAGAGGAGGAATGGAGCTGGGAGAGGGGGCAAGAAGCTGGGAGAGGAGGCAAGAAGCTGGGAGAGGAGGCAAGAAGCTGGGAGAGGAGGCAAGAAGCTAGGAGAGGAGGCATGGAGCTGGGAGAGGAGGCAAGAATCTGGGAGAGGAGGCAAAAAGCTGAGAGAAGAGGCATGGAGCTGGGAGAGGAGGCATGGAGCTGGGAGAGGAGGCATGGAGCTGGGAGAGGAGGCAAGAAGCTGGGAGAGGTGGTATGGAGCTGGGAGAGGAGGCATGGAGCTGGGAAAGGAGGCATGGAGCTGGGAGAGGAGGCAAGAAGCTGGGAGAAGAGGCAAGAAGCTGGGAGAAGAGGCAAGAAGCTGGGAGAGGAGGCATGGAGCTGGGAGAGGAGGCATGGAGCTGGGAGAGGAGGCAAGAAGCTGGGAGAGGAGGAATGGAGCTGGGAGAGGAGGCAAGAAGCTGGGAGAGGAAGCATGGAGCTGGGAGAGGAGGCATGGAGCTGGTACAGGAGGCATGGAGCTGGAAGAGGAGGCAAGAAGCTGGGAGAATAGGCATGGAGCTGGGAGAGGAGGCATGGAGCTGGGAGAGGAGGCAAGAAGCTGGGAGAGGAGGCATGGAGCTGGGAGAGGAGGCAAGATGCTGGGAGAGGAGGCATGGAGCTGGGAGAGGAGGTATGGAGCTGGGAGAGGAGGCATGGACCTGGGAGAGGAGGTAAGAAGCCGGGAAAGGAGGCAAGAAGCCGGGAGAGGACTCATGGAGCTGGGAGAGGAGGCAAGAAGCTGGGAGAGGAGGCAAGAAGCTGGGAGAGGAAGCATGGAGCTGGGAGAGGAGGCATAGAGCTTGTACAGGAGGCATGAAGCTGGAAGAGGAGGCAAGAAGCTGGGAGAGGAGGCATGGAGCTGGTAGAGGATGCATGGAGCTGGGAGAGAAGGCATAGAGCTGGGAGAGGAGGCAAGAAGCTGGGAGAGGAGGCAAGAAGCTGGGACAGGAGGCATAGAGCTGGGAGAGGAGGCACGAAGCTGGGAGAGGAGGCAAGAAGCTGGGAGAGAAGGCAAGAAGCTGGGATAGGAGGCAAGAAGCTGGGAGAGGAGGCATGGAGCTAAAAGAGGAGGCATGGAGCTGGGAGAGGAGGCATGAAGCTGGGAGAGGAGGCAAGAAGCTGGGAGAGGAGGCATGGAGCTGGGAGAGGAGGCAAGAAGCTGGGAGAGGAGGAATGGAGCTGGGAGAGGGGGCAAGAAGCTGGGAGAGGGGGCAAGAAGCTGGGAGAGGAGGCAAGAAGCTGGGAGAGGAGGCAAGAAGCTGGGAGAGGAAGCATGAAGCTGGGAGAGGAAGCATGGAGCTTTGAGAGGAGGCAAGAAGCTAGGAGAGGAGGCATGGAGCTGGGAGAGGAGGCAAGAATCTGGGAGAGGAGGCAAAAAGCTGGGAGAAGAGGCATGGAGCTGGTAGAGGAGGCATGAAGCTGGGAGAGGAGGCATGGAGCTGGGAGAGGAGGCATGGAGCTAGGAGAGGAGGCATAGAGCTGGGAGAGGAGGCATGGAGGTGGAAGAGGAGGCATGGAGCCAGGAGAGGATGCAAGAAGCTGGGAGAGGAGGCATGGAGCTGGTACAGGAGGCATGGAGCTGGGAGAGGAGGCATGGAACTGGCAGAGGAGGCAAGAAGCTGGGAGAGGAGGCATGGAGCTGGGAGAGGAGGCATGGAGCTGGGAGAGGAGGCATGGAGCTGGGAGAGGAGGCATGGAGCTGGGAGAGGAGGCATGGAGCTGGGAGAGGAGGCATGGAGCTGGGAGAGAAGGCAAGAAGCTGGGATAGGAGGCAAGAAGCTGGGAGAGGAGGCATGGAGCTGAAAGAGGAGGCAAAAAGCTGGGAGAGGAGGCATGGAGTTGGGAGAGGAGGCATGGAGCTGGGAGAGGAGGCATGGAGCTGGGAGAGGAGGCATAGAGCTGGGAGAGGAGGCAAGAAGCTGGGAGAGGAGGCAAGAAGCTGGGAGAGGAGGCAAGAAGCTGGGAGAGGAGGCATGTAGCTGGGAGAGGAGGCATGTAGCTGGGAGAGGAGGCAAGAAGCTTGGAGAGAAGGCAAGAACCTGGGATAGGAGGCAAGAAGCTGGGAGAGGAGGCATGGAGCTGAAAGAGGAGGCATGGAGCTGGGAGAGGAGGCATAGAGCTGGGAGAGGAGGCAAGAAGCTGGGAGAGGAGGCAAGAAGCTGGGACAGGAGGCATAGAGCTGGGAGAGGAGGCAAGAAGCTGGGAGAGGAGGCAAGAAGCTGGGAGAGGAGGCAAGAAGCTGGGAGAGAAGGCAAGAAGCTGGGATAGGAGGCAAGAAGCTGGGAGAGGAGGCATGGAGCTGAAAGAGGAGGCAAAAAGCTGGGAGAGGAGGCATGGAGCTGGGAGAGGAGGCAAGAAGCTGGGAGAGGAGGCATGGAGCTGGGAGAGGAGGCAAGAAGCTGGGAGAGGAGGAATGGAGCTGGGAGAGGGGGCAAGAAGCTGGGAGAGGAGGCAAGAAGCTGGGAGAGGAGGCAAGAAGCTGGGAGAGGAAGCATGAAGCTGGGAGAGGAAGCATGGAGCTTTGAGAGGAGGCAAGAAGCTAGGAGAGGAGGCATGGAGCTGGGAGAGGAGGCAAGAATCTGGGAGAGGAGGCAAAAAGCTGAGAGAAGAGGCATGGAGCTGGGAGAGGAGGCATCGAGCTGGGAGAGGAGGCATGGAGCTGGGAGAGGAGGCATAGAGCTGGGAGAGGAGGCATGGAGGTGGGAGTGGAGGCATGGAGCCAGGAGAGGATGCAAGAAGCTGGGAGAGGAGGCATGGAGCTGGGAGAGGAGGCATGGAGCTGGGAGAGGAGGCATGGAGCTGGGAGAGGAGGCATGGAGCTGGGAGAGGAGGCACGCAGCTGGGAAAGGAGGCATGGAGCTGGGAGAGGAGGCAAGAAGCTGGCAGAGGAGGCAAGAAGCTGGGAGAGGAGGCATGGAGCTGGGAGAGGAGGCAAGAAGCTGGGAGAGGAGGAATGGAGCTGGGAGAGGAGGCAAGAAGCTGGGAGAGGAAGCATGGAGCTGGGAGAGGAGGCATGGAGTTGGTACAGGAGGCATGGAGCTGGAAGAGGAGACAAGAAGCTGGGAGAATAGGCATGGAGCTGGGAGAGGAGGCATGGAGCTGGGAGAGGAGGCAAGAAGCTGGGAAAGGAGGCATGGAGCTGGGAGAGGAGGCATGGAGCTGGGAGAGGAGGCAAAAAGCTGAGAGAAGAGGCATGGAGCTGGGAGAGGAGGCATGGAGCTGGGAGAGGAGGCATGGAGCTAGGAGAGGAGGCAAGAATCTGGGAGAGGAGGCAAGAAGCTAGGAGAGGAGGCATGGAGCTGGGAGAGGAGGCAAGAATCTGGGAGAGGAGGCAAAAAGCTGAGAGAAGAGGCATGGAGCTGGGAGAGGAGGCATGGAGCTGGGAGAGGAGGCATAGAGCTGGGAGAGGAGGCATGGAGGTGGGAGAGGAGGCATGGAGCCAGGAGAGGATGCAAGAAGCTGGGAGAGGAGGCATGGAGCTGGGAGAGGAGGCATGGAGCTGGGAGAGGAGGCATGGAGCTGGGAGAGGAGGCATGGAGCTGGGAGAGGAGGCATGCAGCTGGGAAAGGAGGCATGGAGGTGGGAGAGGAGGCAAGAAGCTGGCAGAGGAGGCAAGAAGCTGGGAGAGGAGGCATGGAGCTGGGAGAGGAGGCAAGAAGCTGGGAGAGGAGGAATGGAGCTGGGAGAGGAGGCAAGAAGCTGGGAGAGGAGGCAAGAAGCTGGGAGAGGAAGCATGGAGCTGGGAGAGGAGGCATGGAACTGGTACAGGAGGCATGGAGCTGGAAGAGGAGGCAAGAAGCTGGGAGAATAGGCATGGAGCTGGGAGAGGAGGCATGGAGCTGGGAGAGGAGGCAAGAAGCTGGGAAAGGAGGCATGGAGCTGGGAGAGGAGGCATGGAGCTGGGAGAGGAGGCAAAAAGCTGAGAGAGGAGGCATGGAGCTGGGAGAGGAGGCATGGAGCTGGGAGAGGAGGCATGGAGCTAGGAGAGGAGGCATAGAGCTGGGAGAGGAGGCATGGAGGTGGGAGAGGAGGCATGGAGCCAGGAGAGGATGCAAGAAGCTGGGAGAGGAGGCATGGAGCTGGGAGAGGAGGCATGGAGCTGGGAGAAGAGGCATGGAGCTGGGAGAGGAGGCATGGAGCTGGGAGAGGAGGCATGCAGCTGGGAAAGGAGGCATGGAGCTGGGAGAGGAGGCAAGAAGCTGGCAGAGGAGGCAAGAAGCTGGGAGAGGAGGCATGGAGCTGGGAGAGGAGGCAAGAAGCTGGGAGAGGAGGCAAGAAGCTGGGAGAGGAAGCATGGAGCTGGACGAGGAAGCATGGAGCTGGAAGAGGAGGCATGGAGCTGGAAGAGGAGGCAAGAAGCTGGGAGAATAGGCATGGAGCTGGGAGAGGAGGCATGGAGCTGGGAGAGGAGGCAAGAAGCTGGGAAAGGAGGCATGGAGCTGGGAGAGGAGGCAAGATGCTGGGAGAGGAGGCATGGAGCTGGGAGAGGAGGTATGGAGCTGGGAGAGGAGGCATGGACCTGGGAGAGGAGGTAAGAAGCCGGAAGAGGAGGCAAGAAGCCGGTAGAGGACTCATGGAGCTGGGAGAGGAGGCAAGAAGCTGGGAGAGGAGGCAAGAAGCTGGGAGAGGAGGCATGGAGCTGGGAGAGGAGGCATGGAGCTGGGAGAAGAGGCATAGAGCTTGTACAGGAGGCATGGAGCTGGAAGAGGAGGCAAGAAGCTGGGAGAGGAGGCATGGAGCTGGGAGAGGAGGCATGGAGCTGGGAGAGGAGGCATAGAGCTGGGAGAGGAGGCAAGAAGCTGGGAGAGGAGGCAAGAAGCTGGGAGAGGAGGCAAGAAGCTGGAAGAGAAGGCAAGAAGCTGGGAGAGGAGGCAAGAAGCTGGGAGAGGAGGCATGGAGCTAAAAGAGGAGGCAAGAAGCTGGGAGAAGAGGCATGGAGCTGGGAGAGGACGCAAGAAGCTGGGAGAGGAGGCATGGAGCTGAGAGAGGAGACAAGAAGCTGGGAGAGGAGGCAAGAAGCTGGGAGAGGAGGCAAGAAGCTGGGAGAGGAAGCATGAAGCTGGGAGAGGAAGCATGGAGCTTTGAGAAGAGGCAAGAAGCTAGGAGAGGAGGCATGGAGCCGGGAGAGGAGGCAAGAAGCTGGGAGAGGAGGCATGGAGCTGCGAGAGGAGGCAAGAACCTGGGAGAGGAGTCATAAAGCTGGGAGAAGAGGCATGTAGCTGGGAGAGGAGGCATGGAGCTGGGAGAGGAGGCATGGAGCTGGGAGAGGAGGCATGGAGCTGGGAGAGGAGGCATGGAGCTGGGAGAGGAGGCATGGAGCTAGGAGAGGAGGCATGGAGCTGGGAGAGAAGGCATGGAGGTGGGAGAGGAGGCATGGAGCCAAGAGAGGATGCAAGAAGCTGGGAGAGGAGGCATGGAGCTGGTACAGGAGGGATGGAGCTGGGAGAGGAGGCATAGAGCTTGTACAGGAGGCATGGAGCTTGGAGAAGAGGCAAGAAGCTGGGAGAGGAAGCATGAAGCTGGGAGAGGAAGCATGGAGCTTTGAGAGGAGGCAAGAGGCTAGGAGAGGAGGCATGGAGCCGGGAGAGGAGACAAGAAGCTGGGAGAGGAGGCATGGAGCTGCGAGAGGAGGCAAGAACCTGGGAGAGGAATCATAAAGCTGGGAGAAGAGGCATGGAGCTGGGAGAGGAGGCATGGAGCTGGGAGAGGAGGCATGGAGCTGGGAGAGGAGGCATGGAGCTGGGAGAGGAGGCATGGAGCTGGGAGAGGAGGCATGGAGCTGGGAGAGGAGGCATGGAGCTGGGGGAGGAGGCATGGAGCTGGGGGAGGAGGCATGGAGCTGGGAGAGGAGGCATGGAGCCAAGAGAGGATGCAAGAAGCCGGGAGAGGAGGCATGGAGCTGGTACAGGAGGCATGGAGCTAAGAGAGGAGGCATGGAGCTGGGAGAGGAGGCATGGAGCTGGGAGAGGAGGCATGGAGCTGGGAGAGGAGGCATGGAGCTGGGAGAGGAGGCATGGAGCTGGGAGAGGAGGCAAGAAGCTGGGAGAGGAGTCAAGAAGCTGGGAGAGGAGGCAAGAAGCTAGGAGAGGAGGCATTGAGCTGGGAGAGGAGGCATTGAGCTGGGAGAGGAGGCAAGAAGCTGGGAGAGGAGGCAAGAAGCTGGGAGAGGAGGCAAGAAGCTGGGAGAGGAGGCACGGAGCTGAAAGAGGAGGCAAAAAGCTGGGAGAGGAGGCATGGAGCTGGGAGAGGAGGCAAGAAGCTGGGAGAGGAGGCATGGAGCTGGGAGAGGAGGCAAGAAGCTGAGAGAGGAGGAATGGAGCTGGGAGAGGAGGCAAGAAGCTGAGAGAAGAGGCAAGAAGCTAGGAGAGGAGGCAAGAAGCCGGGAGAGGAAGCATGAAGCTGGGAGAGGAATCATGAAGCTGGGAGAGGAAGCATGGAGCTGGGAGAGGAGGCAAGAAGCTGGGAGAGGAGGCATGGAGCTGGGAGAGGAGGCATGGAGCTGGGAGAGGAGGCATGGAGCTGGGAGAGGAGGCATGGAGCTGGGAGAGGGGGCAAGAAGCTGGGAGAGGAGGCAAGAAGCTGGGAGAGGAGGCAAGAAGCTGGGAGAGGAAGCATGAAGCTGGGAGAGGAAGCATGGAGCTTTGAGAGGAGGCAAGAAGCTAGGAGAGGAGGCATGGAGCTGGGAGAGGAGGCAAGAATCTGGGAGAGGAGGCAAAAAGCTGAGAGAAGAGGCATGGAGCTGGGAGAGGAGGCATCGAGCTGGGAGAGGAGGCATGGAGCTGGGAGAGGAGGCATAGAGCTGGGAGAGGAGGCATGGAGGTGGGAGTGGAGGCATGGAGCCAGGAGAGGATGCAAGAAGCTGGGAGAGGAGGCATGGAGCTGGGAGAGGAGGCATGGAGCTGGGAGAGGAGGCATGGAGCTGGGAGAGGAGGCATGGAGCTGGGAGAGGAGGCACGCAGCTGGGAAAGGAGGCATGGAGCTGGGAGAGGAGGCAAGAAGCTGGCAGAGGAGGCAAGAAGCTGGGAGAGGAGGCATGGAGCTGGGAGAGGAGGCAAGAAGCTGGGAGAGGAGGAATGGAGCTGGGAGAGGAGGCAAGAAGCTGGGAGAGGAAGCATGGAGCTGGGAGAGGAGGCATGGAGTTGGTACAGGAGGCATGGAGCTGGAAGAGGAGACAAGAAGCTGGGAGAATAGGCATGGAGCTGGGAGAGGAGGCATGGAGCTGGGAGAGGAGGCAAGAAGCTGGGAAAGGAGGCATGGAGCTGGGAGAGGAGGCATGGAGCTGGGAGAGGAGGCAAAAAGCTGAGAGAAGAGGCATGGAGCTGGGAGAGGAGGCATGGAGCTGGGAGAGGAGGCATGGAGCTAGGAGAGGAGGCAAGAATCTGGGAGAGGAGGCAAGAAGCTAGGAGAGGAGGCATGGAGCTGGGAGAGGAGGCAAGAATCTGGGAGAGGAGGCAAAAAGCTGAGAGAAGAGGCATGGAGCTGGGAGAGGAGGCATGGAGCTGGGAGAGGAGGCATAGAGCTGGGAGAGGAGGCATGGAGGTGGGAGAGGAGGCATGGAGCCAGGAGAGGATGCAAGAAGCTGGGAGAGGAGGCATGGAGCTGGGAGAGGAGGCATGGAGCTGGGAGAGGAGGCATGGAGCTGGGAGAGGAGGCATGGAGCTGGGAGAGGAGGCATGCAGCTGGGAAAGGAGGCATGGAGGTGGGAGAGGAGGCAAGAAGCTGGCAGAGGAGGCAAGAAGCTGGGAGAGGAGGCATGGAGCTGGGAGAGGAGGCAAGAAGCTGGGAGAGGAGGAATGGAGCTGGGAGAGGAGGCAAGAAGCTGGGAGAGGAGGCAAGAAGCTGGGAGAGGAAGCATGGAGCTGGGAGAGGAGGCATGGAACTGGTACAGGAGGCATGGAGCTGGAAGAGGAGGCAAGAAGCTGGGAGAATAGGCATGGAGCTGGGAGAGGAGGCATGGAGCTGGGAGAGGAGGCAAGAAGCTGGGAAAGGAGGCATGGAGCTGGGAGAGGAGGCATGGAGCTGGGAGAGGAGGCAAAAAGCTGAGAGAGGAGGCATGGAGCTGGGAGAGGAGGCATGGAGCTGGGAGAGGAGGCATGGAGCTAGGAGAGGAGGCATAGAGCTGGGAGAGGAGGCATGGAGGTGGGAGAGGAGGCATGGAGCCAGGAGAGGATGCAAGAAGCTGGGAGAGGAGGCATGGAGCTGGGAGAGGAGGCATGGAGCTGGGAGAAGAGGCATGGAGCTGGGAGAGGAGGCATGGAGCTGGGAGAGGAGGCATGCAGCTGGGAAAGGAGGCATGGAGCTGGGAGAGGAGGCAAGAAGCTGGCAGAGGAGGCAAGAAGCTGGGAGAGGAGGCATGGAGCTGGGAGAGGAGGCAAGAAGCTGGGAGAGGAGGCAAGAAGCTGGGAGAGGAAGCATGGAGCTGGACGAGGAAGCATGGAGCTGGAAGAGGAGGCATGGAGCTGGAAGAGGAGGCAAGAAGCTGGGAGAATAGGCATGGAGCTGGGAGAGGAGGCATGGAGCTGGGAGAGGAGGCAAGAAGCTGGGAAAGGAGGCATGGAGCTGGGAGAGGAGGCAAGATGCTGGGAGAGGAGGCATGGAGCTGGGAGAGGAGGTATGGAGCTGGGAGAGGAGGCATGGACCTGGGAGAGGAGGTAAGAAGCCGGAAGAGGAGGCAAGAAGCCGGTAGAGGACTCATGGAGCTGGGAGAGGAGGCAAGAAGCTGGGAGAGGAGGCAAGAAGCTGGGAGAGGAGGCATGGAGCTGGGAGAGGAGGCATGGAGCTGGGAGAAGAGGCATAGAGCTTGTACAGGAGGCATGGAGCTGGAAGAGGAGGCAAGAAGCTGGGAGAGGAGGCATGGAGCTGGGAGAGGAGGCATGGAGCTGGGAGAGGAGGCATAGAGCTGGGAGAGGAGGCAAGAAGCTGGGAGAGGAGGCAAGAAGCTGGGAGAGGAGGCAAGAAGCTGGAAGAGAAGGCAAGAAGCTGGGAGAGGAGGCAAGAAGCTGGGAGAGGAGGCATGGAGCTAAAAGAGGAGGCAAGAAGCTGGGAGAAGAGGCATGGAGCTGGGAGAGGACGCAAGAAGCTGGGAGAGGAGGCATGGAGCTGAGAGAGGAGACAAGAAGCTGGGAGAGGAGGCAAGAAGCTGGGAGAGGAGGCAAGAAGCTGGGAGAGGAAGCATGAAGCTGGGAGAGGAAGCATGGAGCTTTGAGAAGAGGCAAGAAGCTAGGAGAGGAGGCATGGAGCCGGGAGAGGAGGCAAGAAGCTGGGAGAGGAGGCATGGAGCTGCGAGAGGAGGCAAGAACCTGGGAGAGGAGTCATAAAGCTGGGAGAAGAGGCATGTAGCTGGGAGAGGAGGCATGGAGCTGGGAGAGGAGGCATGGAGCTGGGAGAGGAGGCATGGAGCTGGGAGAGGAGGCATGGAGCTGGGAGAGGAGGCATGGAGCTAGGAGAGGAGGCATGGAGCTGGGAGAGAAGGCATGGAGGTGGGAGAGGAGGCATGGAGCCAAGAGAGGATGCAAGAAGCTGGGAGAGGAGGCATGGAGCTGGTACAGGAGGGATGGAGCTGGGAGAGGAGGCATAGAGCTTGTACAGGAGGCATGGAGCTTGGAGAAGAGGCAAGAAGCTGGGAGAGGAAGCATGAAGCTGGGAGAGGAAGCATGGAGCTTTGAGAGGAGGCAAGAGGCTAGGAGAGGAGGCATGGAGCCGGGAGAGGAGACAAGAAGCTGGGAGAGGAGGCATGGAGCTGCGAGAGGAGGCAAGAACCTGGGAGAGGAATCATAAAGCTGGGAGAAGAGGCATGGAGCTGGGAGAGGAGGCATGGAGCTGGGAGAGGAGGCATGGAGCTGGGAGAGGAGGCATGGAGCTGGGAGAGGAGGCATGGAGCTGGGAGAGGAGGCATGGAGCTGGGAGAGGAGGCATGGAGCTGGGGGAGGAGGCATGGAGCTGGGGGAGGAGGCATGGAGCTGGGAGAGGAGGCATGGAGCCAAGAGAGGATGCAAGAAGCCGGGAGAGGAGGCATGGAGCTGGTACAGGAGGCATGGAGCTAAGAGAGGAGGCATGGAGCTGGGAGAGGAGGCATGGAGCTGGGAGAGGAGGCATGGAGCTGGGAGAGGAGGCATGGAGCTGGGAGAGGAGGCATGGAGCTGGGAGAGGAGGCAAGAAGCTGGGAGAGGAGTCAAGAAGCTGGGAGAGGAGGCAAGAAGCTAGGAGAGGAGGCATTGAGCTGGGAGAGGAGGCATTGAGCTGGGAGAGGAGGCAAGAAGCTGGGAGAGGAGGCAAGAAGCTGGGAGAGGAGGCAAGAAGCTGGGAGAGGAGGCACGGAGCTGAAAGAGGAGGCAAAAAGCTGGGAGAGGAGGCATGGAGCTGGGAGAGGAGGCAAGAAGCTGGGAGAGGAGGCATGGAGCTGGGAGAGGAGGCAAGAAGCTGAGAGAGGAGGAATGGAGCTGGGAGAGGAGGCAAGAAGCTGAGAGAAGAGGCAAGAAGCTAGGAGAGGAGGCAAGAAGCCGGGAGAGGAAGCATGAAGCTGGGAGAGGAATCATGAAGCTGGGAGAGGAAGCATGGAGCTGGGAGAGGAGGCAAGAAGCTGGGAGAGGAGGCATGGAGCTGGGAGAGGAGGCATGGAGCTGGGAGAGGAGGCATGGAGCTGGGAGAGGAGGCATGGAGCTGGGAGAGGAGGCAAGAAGTTGGGAGAGGAGGCATGGAGCTGGGAGAGGAGGCATGGAGCTGGGAGAGTTGGCAAGAAGCTGGGAGAGGAGGCATGGAGGTGGGAGAGGAGGCATGGAGCCAGGAGAGGATGCAAGAAGCTGGGAGAGGAGGCATGGAGCTGGTACAGGAAGCATGGAGCTGGGAGAGGAGGCATGGAACTGGGAGAGAAGGCAAGAAGCTGGGAGAGGAGGCATGGAGCTGGGAGAGGAGGCATGGAGCTGGGAGAGGAGGCAAGAAGCTGGGAGAGGAGGAATGGAGCTGGGAGAGGGGGCAAGAAGCTGGGAGAGGAGGCAAAAAGCTGGGAGAGGAGGCAAGAAGCTGGGAGAGGAAGCATGAAGCTGGGAGAGGAAGCATGGAGCTGGTACAGGAGGCATGGAGCTGGTACAGGAGGCATGGAGCTGGGAGAGGAGGCATGGAGCTGGGAGAGGAGGCAAGAAGCTGGGAGAGGAGGCATGGAGCTGGGAGAGGAGGCATGGAGCTGGAAGAGGAGGCATGGAGCTGGAAGAGGAGGCATGGAGCTGGGAGAGGAGGCATGGAGCTGGGAGAGGAGGCAAGCTGGGAGAGGAGGCAAGAAGCTGGGAGAGGAGGCATTGAGCTGGGAGAGGAGGCAAGAAGCTGGGAGAGGAGGCAAGAAGCTGGAAGAGGAGGCAAGAAGCTGGGAGAGGAGGCACGGAGCTGAAAGAGGAGGCAAAAAGCTGGGAGAGGAGGCATGGAGCTGGGAGAGGAGGCAAGAAGCTGAGAGAGGAGGAATGGAGCTGGGAGAGGAGGCAAGAAGCTGAGAGAAGAGGCAAGAAGCTAGGAGAGGAGGCAAGAAGCTGGGAGAGGAAGCATGAAGCTGGGAGAGGAAGCATGGACCTGGGAGAGGAAGCATGGAGCTGGGAGAGGAGGCAAGAAGCTGGGAGAGGAGGCATGGAGCTGGGAGAGGAGGCAAGAAGCTGGGAGAGGAGGCATGGAGCTGGGAGAGGAAGCATGGACCTGGGAGAGGAAGCATGGAGCTGGGAGAGGAGGCATGGAGCTGGGAGAGGAGGCAAAAAGCTGGGAGAAGAGGCATGGAGCTGGTAGAGGAGGCATGGAGCTGGGAGAGGAGGCATAGAGCTGGGAGAGGAGGCATGGAGCTAGGAGAGGAGGCATAGAGCTGGGAGAGGAGGCATGGAGGTGGGAGAGGAGGCATGGAGCCAGGAGAGGATGCAAGAAGCTGGGAGAGGAGGCATGGAGCTGGTACAGGAGGCATGGAGCTGGGAGAGGAGGCATGGAACTGGCAGAGGAGGCAAGAAGCTGGGAGAGGAGGCATGGAGCTGGGAGAGGAGGCATGGAGCTGGGAGAGGAGGCATGGAGCTGGGAGAGGAGGCATGGAGCTGGGAGAGGAGGCAAGAAGCTTGGAGAGAAGGCAAGAACCTGGGATAGGAGGCAAGAAGCTGGGAGAGGAGGCATGGAGCTGAAAGAGGAGGCATGGAGCTGGGAGAGGAGGCATAGAGCTGGGAGAGGAGGCAAGAAGCTGGGAGAGGAGGCAAGAAGCTGGGAGAGGAGGCAAGAAGCTGGGAGAGGAGGCAAGAAGCTGGGAGAGGAGGCAAGAAGCTGGGACAGGAGGCATAGAGCTGGGAGAGGAGGCAAGAAGCTGGGAGAGGAGGCAAGAAGCTGGGAGAGGAGGCAAGAAGCTGGGAGAGAAGGCAAGAAGCTGGGATAGGAGGCAAGAAGCTGGGAGAGGAGGCATGGAGCTGAAAGAGGAGGCAAAAAGCTGGGAGAGGAGGCATGGAGCTGGGAGAGGAGGCAAGAAGCTGGGAGAGGAGGAATGGAGCTGGGAGAGGGGGCAAGAAGCTGGGAGAGGAGGCAAGAAGCTGGGAGAGGAGGCAAGAAGCTGGGAGAGGAAGCATGAAGCTGGGAGAGGAAGCATGGAGCTTTGAGAGGAGGCAAGAAGCTAGGAGAGGAGGCATGGAGCTGGGAGAGGAGGCAAGAATCTGGGAGAGGAGGCAAAAAGCTGAGAGAGGAGGCATGGAGCTGGGAGAGGAGGCATGGAGCTGGGAGAGGAGGCATGGAGCTAGGAGAGGAGGCATGGAGGTGGGAGAGGAGGCATGGAGGTGAGAGAGGAGGCATGGAGCCAGGAGAGGATGCAAGAAGCTGGGAGAGGAGGCATGGAGCTGGGAGAGGAGGCATGGAGCTGGGAGAGGAGGCATGGAGCTGGGAGAGGAGGCATGGAGCTGGGAGAGGAGGCATGCATCTGGGAAAGGAGGCAAGAAGCTGGCAGAGGAGGCAAGAAGCTGGGAGAGGAGGCATGGAGCTGGGAGAGGAGGCAAGAAGCTGGGAGAGGAGGCAAGAAGCTGGGAGAGGAGGCAAGAAGCTGGGAGAGGAGGCAAGAAGCTGGGAGAGGAAGCATGGAGCTGGTACAGGAGGCATGGAGCTGGTACAGGAGGCATGGAGCTGGAAGAGGAGGCAAGAAGCTGGGAGAATAGGCATGGAGCTGGGAGAGGAGGCATGGAGCTGGGAGAGGAGGCAAGAAGCTGGGAAAGGAGGCATGGAGCTGGGAGAGGAGGCATGGAGCTGGGAGAGGAGGCGAAAAGCTGAGAGAAGAGGCATGGAGCTGGGAGAGGAGGCATGGAGCTGGGAGAGGAGGCATGGAGCTAGGAGAGGAGGCAAGAATCTGGGAGAGGAGGCATGGAGCTGGGAGAGGAGGCAAGAAGCTAGGAGAGGAGGCATGGAGCTGGGAGGGGAGGCAAGAATCTGGGAGAGGCAAAAAGCTGAGAGAAGAGGCATGGAGCTGGGAGAGGAGGCATGGAGCTGGGAGAGGAGGTATGGAGCTAGGAGAGGAGGCATAGAGCTGGGAGAGGAGGCATGGAGGTGGGAGAGGAGGCATGGAGCCAGGAGAGGATGCAAGAAGCTGGGAGAGGAGGCATGGAGCTGGGAGAGGAGGCATGGAGCTGGGAGAAGAGGCATGGAGCTGGGAGAAGAGGCATGGAGCTGGGAGAGGAGGCATGGAGCTGGGAAAGGAGGCATGGAGCTGGGAGAGGAGGCAAGAAGCTGGCAGAGGAGGCAAGAAGCTGGCAGAGGAGGCAAGAAGCTGGCAGAGGAGGCAAGAAGCTGGGAGAGGAGGCATGGAGCTGGGAGAGGAGGCAAGAAGCTGGGAGAGGAGGAATGGAGCTGGGAGAGGAGGCAAGAAGCTGGGAGAGAAGGCAAGAAGCTGGGAGAGGAAGCATGGAGCTGGGAGAGGAGGCATGGAACTGGTACAGGAGGCATGGAGCTGGAAGAGGAGGCAAGAAGCTGGGAGAATAGGCATGGAGCTGGGAGAGGAGGCATGGAGCTGGGAGAGGAGGCAAGAAGCTGGGAAAGGAGGCATGGAGCTGGGAGAGGAGGCATGGAGCTGGGAGAGGAGGCAAAAAGCTGAGAGAGGAGGCATGGAGCTGGGAGAGGAGGCATGGAGCTGGGAGAGGAGGCATAGAGCTGGGAGAGGAGGCATGGAGGTGGGAGAGGAGGCATGGAGCCAGGAGAGGATGCAAGAAGCTGGGAGAGTAGGCATGGAGCTGGGAGAGGAGGCATGGAGCTGGGAGAAGAGGCATGGAGCTGGGAGAGGAGGCATGGAGCTGGGAGAGGAGGCATGGAGCTGGGAAAGGAGGCATGGAGCTGGGAGAGGAGGCAAGAAGCTGGCAGAGGAGGCAAGAAGCTGGGAGAGGAGGCATGGAGCTGGGAGAGGAGGCAAGAAGCTGGGAGAGGAGGCAAGAAGCTGGGAGAGGAAGCATGGAGCTGGGAGAGGAAGCATGGAGCTGGGAGAGGAGGCATGGAGCTGGTACAGGAGGCATGGAGCTGGTACAGGAGGCATGGAGCTGGGAGAATAGGCATGGAGCTGGGAGAGGAGGCATGGAGCTGGGAGAGGAGGCAAGAAGCTGGGAAAGGAGGCATGGAGCTGGGAGAGGAGGCAAGATGCTGGGAGAGGAGGCATGGAGCTGGGAGAGGAGGTATGGAGCTGGGAGAGGAGGCATGGACCTGGGAGAGGAGGTAAGAAGCCGGGAGAGGAGGCAAGAAGCCGGTAGAGAACTCATGGAGCTGGGAGAGGAGGCAAGAAGCTGGGAGAGGAGGCAAGAAGCTGGGAGAGGAGGCATGGAGCTGGGAGAGGAGGCATGGAGCTGGGAGAAGAGGCATAGAGCTTGTACAGGAGGCATGGAGCTGGAAGAGGAGGCAAGAAGCTGGGAGAGGAGGCATGGAGCTGGGAGAGGAGGCATGGAGCTGGGAGAGGAGGCATAGAGCTGGGAGAGGAGGCAAGAAGCTGGGAGAGGAGGCAAGAAGCTGGGAGAGGAGGCAAGAAGCTGGAAGAGAAGGCAAGAAGCTGGGAGAGGAGGCAAGAAGCTGGGAGAGGAGGCATGGAGCTAAAAGAGGAGGCAAGAAGCTGGGAGAAGAGGCATGGAGCTGGGAGAGGACGCAAGAAGCTGGGAGAGGAGGCATGGAGCTGAGAGAGGAGACAAGAAGCTGGGAGAGGAGGCAAGAAGCTGGGAGAGGAGGCAAGAAGCTGGGAGAGGAGGCAAGAAGCTGGGAGAGGAAGCATGAAGCTGGGAGAGGAAGCATGGAGCTTTGAGAGGAGGCAAGAAGCTAGGAGAGGAGGCATGGAGCCGGGAGAGGAGGCAAGAAGCTGGGAGAGGAGGCATGGAGCTGCGAGAGGAGGCAAGAACCTGGGAGAGGAGTCATAAAGCTGGGAGAAGAGGCATGTAGCTGGGAGAGGAGGCATGGAGCTGGGAGAGGAGGCATGGAGCTGGGAGAGGAGGCATGGAGCTGGGAGAGGAGGCATGGAGCTAGGAGAGGAGGCATGGAGCTGGGAGAGAAGGCATGGAGGTGGGAGAGGAGGCATGGAGCCAAGAGAGGATGCAAGAAGCTGGGAGAGGAGGCATGGAGCTGGTACAGGAGGGATGGAGCTGGGAGAGGAGGCATAGAGCTTGTACAGGAGGCATGGAGCTGGGAGAAGAGGCAAGAAGCTGGGAGAGGAAGCATGAAGCTGGGAGAGGAAGCATGGAGCTTTGAGAGGAGGCAAGAAGCTAGGAGAGGAGGCATGGAGCCGGGAGAGGAGGCAAGAAGCTGGGAGAGGAGGCATGGAGCTGCGAGAGGAGGCAAGAACCTGGGAGAGGAATCATAAAGCTGGGAGAAGAGGCATGGAGCTGGGAGAGGAGGCATGGAGCTGGGAGAGGAGGCATGGAGCTGGTAGAGGAGGCATGGAGCTGGGAGAGGAGGCATGGAGCTGGGAGAGGAGGCATGGAGCTGGGAGAGGAGGCATGGAGCTGGGGGAGGAGGCATGGAGCTGGGAGAGGAGGCATGGAGCCAAGAGAGGATGCAAGAAGCCGGGAGAGGAGGCATGGAGCTGGTACAGGAGGCATGGAGCTAAGAGAGGAGGCATGGAGCTGGGAGAGGAGGCAAGAAGCTGGGAGAGGATGCATGGAGCTGGGAGAGGAGGCATGGAGCTGGGAGAGGAGGCATGGAGCTGGGAGAGGAGGCATGGAGCTGGGAGAGGAGGCAAGAAGCTGGGAGAGGAGGCAAGAAGCTGGGAGAGGAGGCAAGAAGCTAGGAGAGGAGGCATTGAGCTGGGAGAGGAGGCAAGAAGCTGGGAGAGGAGGCAAGAAGCTGGAAGAGGAGGCAAGAAGCTGGGAGAGGAGGCACGGAGCTGAAAGAGGAGGCAAAAAGCTGGGAGAGGAGGCATGGAGCTGGGAGAGGAGGCAAGAAGCTGGGAGAGGAGGCATGGAGCTGGGAGAGGAGGCAAGAAGCTGAGAGAGGAGGAATGGAGCTGGGAGAGGAGGCAAGAAGCTGAGAGAAGAGGCAAGAAGCTAGGAGAGGAGGCAAGAAGCCGGGAGAGGAAGCATGAAGCTGGGAGAGGAAGCATGAAGCTGGGAGAGGAAGCATGGAGCTGGGAGAGGAGGCAAGAAGCTGGGAGAGGAGGCATGGAGCTGGGAGAGGAGGCAAGAAGCTTGGAGAGGAGGCATGGAGCTGGGAGAGGAGGCATGGAGCTGGGAGAGGAGGCAAGAAGTTGGGAGAGGAGGCATGGAGCTGGGAGAGTTGGCAAGAAGCTGGGAGAGGAGGCATGGAGGTGGGAGAGGAGGCATGGAGCCAGGAGAGGATGCAAGAAGCTGGGAGAGGAGGCATGGAGCTGGTACAGGAAGCATGGAGCTGGGAGAGGAGGCATGGAACTGGGAGAGAAGGCAAGAAGCTGGGAGAGGAGGCATGGAGCTGGGAGAGGAGGCATGGAGCTGGGAGAGGAGGCAAGAAGCTGGGAGAGGAGGAATGGAGCTGGGAGAGGGGGAAAGAAGCTGGGAGAGGAGGCAAAAAGCTGGGAGAGGAGGCAAGAAGCTGGGAGAGGAAGCATGAAGCTGGGAGAGGAAGCATGGAGCTGGTACAGGAGGCATGGAGCTGGTACAGGAGGCATGGAGCTGGGAGAGGAGGCATGGAGCTGGGAGAGGAGGCAAGAAGCTGGGAGAGGAGGCATGGAGCTGGGAGAGGAGGCATGGAGCTGGAAGAGGAGGCATGGAGCTGGGAGAGGAGGCATGGAGCTGGGAGAGGAGGCAAGAAGCTGGGAGAGGAGGCAAGAAGCTGGGAGAGGAGGCAAGAAGCTGGGAGAGGAGGCATTGAGCTGGGAGAGGAGGCAAGAAGCTGGGAGAGGAGGCAAGAAGCTAGAAGAGGAGGCAAGAAGCTGGGAGAGGAGGCACGGAGCTGAAAGAGGAGGCAAAAAGCTGGGAGAGGAGGCATGGAGCTGGGAGAGGAGGCAAGAAGCTGAGAGAGGAGGAATGGAGCTGGGAGAGGAGGCAAGAAGCTGAGAGAAGAGGCAAGAAGCTAGGAGAGGAGGCAAGAAGCTGGGAGAGGAAGCATGAAGCTGGGAGAGGAAGCATGGACCTGGGAGAGGAAGCATGGAGCTGGGAGAGGAGGCAAGAAGCTGGGAGAGGAGGCATGGAGCTGGGAGAGGAGGCAAGAAGCTGGGAGAGGAGGCAAAAAGCTGGGAGAGGAGGCAAGAAGCTGGGAGAGGAAGCATGAAGCTGGGAGAGGAAGCATGGAGCTGGTACAGGAGGCATGGAGCTGGGAGAGGAGGCATGGAGCTGGGAGAGGAGGCAAGAAGCTGGGAGAGGAGGCATGGAGCTGGGAGAGGAGGCATGGAGCTGGAAGAGGAGGCATGGAGCTGGGAGAGGAGGCATGGAGCTGGGAGAGGAGGCAAGAAGCTGGGAGAGGAGGCAAGAAGCTGGGAGAGGAGGCATTGAGCTGGGAGAGGAGGCAAGAAGCTGGGAGAGGAGGCAAGAAGCTGGAAGAGGAGGCAAGAAGCTGGGAGAGGAGGCACGGAGCTGAAAGAGGAGGCAAAAAGCTGGGAGAGGAGGCATGGAGCTGGGAGAGGAGGCAAGAAGCTGAGAGAGGAGGAATGGAGCTGGGAGAGGAGGCAAGAAGCTGAGAGAAGAGGCAAGAAGCTAGGAGAGGAGGCAAGAAGCTGGGAGAGGAAGCATGAAGCTGGGAGAGGAAGCATGGACCTGGGAGAGGAAGCATGGAGCTGGGAGAGGAGGCAAGAAGCTGGGAGAGGAGGCATGGAGCTGGGAGAGGAGGCAAGAAGCTGGGAGAGGAGGCATGGAGCTGGGAGAGGAGGCAAGAAGCTGGGAGAGGAGGAAAAAAGCTGGAGAAGAGGCATGGAGCTGGGAGAGGAGGCATGGAGCTGGGAGAGGAGGCATGGAGCTGGGAGAGGAGGCATGGAGCTGGGAGAGGAGGCATGGAGCTGGGAGAGTTGGCAAGAAGCTGGGAGAGGAGGCATGGAGGTGGGAGAGGAGGCATGGAGCCAGGAGAGGATGCAAGAAGCTGGGAGAGGAGGCATGGAGCTGGTACAGGAAGCATGGAGCTGGGAGAGGAGGCATAGATCTGGGAGAGGAGGCAAGAAGCTGGGAGAGGAGGCATGGAGCTGGGAGAGGAGGCATGGAGCTGAGAGAGAAGGCAAGAAGCTGGGAGAGGAGGCATGGAGCCAAGAGAGGAGGCAAGAAGCTGGGAGAGGAGGCATGGAGGTGGGAGAGGAGGCATGGAGCCAGGAGAGGATGCAAGAAGCTGGGAGAGGAGGCATGGAGCTGGTACAGGAGGCATGGAGCTGGTACAGGAGGCATGGAGCTGGGAGAGGAGGCATGGAGCTGGGAGAGGAGGCAAGATAGTGGAAGAAGAGGCATGGAGCTGGGAGAGGAGGCATGGAGCTGGGAGAGGAGGCATGGAGCTGGGAGAGGAGGTAAGAAGCCGGGAGAGGAGGCAAGAAGCCGGGAGAGGAGGCATGGAGCTGCGAGAGGAGGCAAGAAGCTGGGAGAGGAGGTAAGAATCTGGGAGAGGAGGCATGGAGCTGGGAGAGGAGCCATGGAGCTGGGAGAGGAGGCATGGAGCTGGGAGAGGAGGCATAGAGCTGGGAGAGGAGGCAAGAAGCTGGAAGTGGAGGCAAGAAGCTGGGACAGGAGGCATAGAGCTGGGAGAGGAGGCAAGAAGCTGGGAGAGGAGGCAAGAAGCTGGGAGAGAAGGCAAGAAGCTGGGAGAGGAGGCAAGAAGCTGGGAGAGGAGGCATGGAACTGGGAGAGGAGGCAAGAAGCTGGGAGAGGAGGCATGGAGCTGGGAGAGGAGGCATGGAGCTGGGAGAGGAGGCAAGAAGCTGGGAGAGGAGGAATGGAGCTGGGAGAGGGGGCAAGAAGCTGGGAGAGGAGGCAAAAAGCTGGGAGAGGAGGCAAGAAGCTGGGAGAGGAAGCATGAAGCTGGGAGAGGAAGCATGGAGCTTTGAGAGGAGGCAAGAAGCTAGGAGAGGAGGCATGGAGCTGGGAGAGGAGGCAAGAAGCTGGGAGAGGAGGCAAGAAGCTGGGAGAAGAGGCATGGATCTGGGAGAGGAGGCATGGAGCTGGGAGAGGAGGCATGGCACTGGGTGAGGAGGCATGGAGCCAGGAGAGGATGCAAGAAGCTGGGAGAGGAGGCATGGAGCTGGTACAGGAGGCATGGAGCTAAGAGAAGAGGCATGGAGCTGGGAGAGGAGGCAAGAAGTTGGGAGAGGATGCATGGAGCTGGGAGAGGAGGCATGGAGCTGGGAGAGGAGGCAAGAAGCTGGGAGAGGAGGCAAGAAGCTGGGAATGGAGGCAAGAAGCCGGGAGAGGAGGCATGGAGCCGGGAGAGGAGGCAAGAAGCTGGGAGAGGAGGCAAGAAGCTGGGAGAGGAGGCAAGAAGCTGGGAGAGGAGGCATGGAGCTGGGAGAGGAGGCATGGAGCTGGTACAGGAGGCATGGAGGTGGAAGAGGAGGCAAGAAGCTGGGAGAATAGGCATGGAGCTGGGAGAGGAGGCATGGAGCTGGGAGAGGAGGCATGGAGCTGGGAGAGGAGGCATGGAGCTGGGAGAGGAGGCAAGAAGCTGGTAGAGGAGGCAAGAAGCTGGTAGAGGAGGCAAGAAGCTGGTAGAGGAGGCAAGAAGCTGGGAGAGGAGGCAAGAAGCTGGGAGAGGAGGCATGGAGCAGGGAGAGGAGGCATGGAGCTGGGAGAGGATGGAAGAACCTGGGAGAGGAGGCATGGAGCTGGGAGAGGAGGCAAGAAGCTGCGAGAGGAGGCATGGAGCTGGGAGAGGAGGCATGGAGGTGGGAGAGAAGGCAAGGAGCTGGGAGAGGAGGCTGGGAGAAGAGGCATGGAGCTGGGAGAGGAGGCATGGAGCTGGGAGAGGAGGCATGGAGCTGGGAGAGGAGGCAAGAAACTGGGAGAGGAGGTATGGAGCTGGGAGAGGAGGCATGCAACTGGGAGAGGAGGCATGGAGCTGGCAGAGGAGGCAAGAATCTGGTAGAGGAGGCAAGAAGCTGGGAGAGTAGGCATGGAGCTGGGAGAGTAGGCATGGAGCTGGGAGAGTAGGCATGGAGCTGGAGAGTAGTCATGGAGCTGGGAGAGTAGGCATGGAGCTGGGAGAGGAAGCAAGAAGCTGGGAGAGGAAGCAAGAAGCTGGGAGAGGAGGCATGGAGCTGGGAGAGGAGGCATGGAGCTGGGAGAGGAGGCAAGAAGCTGGGAGAGGATGCGAGATGCTGATAGAGGAGGCATGGAGCTGGGAGAGGAGGCAAGGAGCTGGGAGAGGAGGCATGGAGGTGGGAGAGGAGGCATGGAGGTGGGAGAGGAGACATGGAGCTGGGAGAGGAGGCATGGAGCTGGGAGAGGAGGCAACAAGCTGGGAGATGAGGCATGGAGCTAGGAGAGGAGGCAACAAGCTGGGAGAGGACCTATAGAGCTAAAAGAGGAGGCATGGAGCTGGGAGAGGAGGCATGGAGCTGGGAGAGGAGGCATGGAGCTGGGAGAAGAGGCATGGGGCTGGGAGAGGAGGCAAGAAGCTGGGAGAGGAGGCATGGAGCTGGGAGAAGAGGCATGGGGCTGGGAGAGGAGGCATGGAGCTGGTACAAGAGGCATGGAGCTGGTACAGGAGGCATAGAGCTGGGAGAGGAGGCAAGAAGCTGGGAGAGGAGGCATGGAGCTGGGAGAAGAGGCATGGGGCTGGGAGAGGAGGCATGGGGCTGGGAGAGGAGGCATGGAGCTGGGAGAGGAAGCATGGAGCTGGGAGAGGAAGCATGGAGCTGGGAGAGGAAGCAGCACGAAGCTGGGAGAGGAGGCATGGAGCTGGGAGAGGAGGCATGGAGCTGGGAGAGAAGGCAACAAGCTGGGAGAGGAGGCATGAAGCTGGGAGAGGAGGCATGAAGCTGGGAGAGGACCCTAAAAGAGGAGGCAAGAAGCTGGGAAAGGAGGCATGGAGCTGAGAGAGGAGGCATGGAGCTGGTACAGGAGGCAAGAAGCTGGGAGAGGAGGCATGGAGCTGGGAGAGGAGGCAAGAAGATGTAAGAGCAGGCATGGAGCTGAGAGAGGAGGCAACTAGCTGGGAGAGGACCCATAGAGTTAAAAGAGGAGGCATGGAGCTAGGAGAGGTGGCATGGAGCTTGGAGAGGAGGCATGGAGGTGGGAGAGGAGGCAACAAGCTGGGAGAGGAGGCATGGAGCTAGGAGAGTAGGCAACAAGCTGGGAGAGGACCTTTAGAGCTAAAAGAGGAGGCATGGAGCTGGGAGAGGAGGCTTGGGGCTGGGAGAAGAGGCATGGAGCTGGGAGAGGAGGCATGGAGCTGGGAGAGGAGGCATGGAGCTGAGAGAGGAGGCATGGATTTGGGAGAGGAGGCATGGATTTGGGAGAGGAGGCATGGAGCTGGGAGAGGAGGCATGGAGCTGGGAGAGGAGGCATGGAGCTGGGAGAGGAGGCAAGAAGCTGGGAGAGGAGGCATGGAGCTGGGAGAGGAGGCAACAAGCTGGGAGAGGAGGCATGGAGCTGGGAGAGGAGGCATGGAGCTGGGAGAGGAGGCATGGAGCTGGGAGAGGAGGCAACAAGCTGGGAGAGGGCCCATAGCGCTAAAAGAGGAGGCAAGAAGCTAGGAGAGGAGGCATGGAGCTGGTGCCGGAGGCACAAGAAGCTGGGAGAAGAAGCAAGAATCTAGGAGAGGAGGCATGGAGCTGGGAGAGGAGGCAACAAGCTGGGAGAGGTCCCATGGAGCTAAAAGAGGAGGCAAGAAGCTGGGAGAGGAGGCATGGAGCAGGACTCAACCATTTTGTGCTGCCTGATACACTAAATGCACCAGTCCTGTTTCCACAATATTTAGGGGGTCACAGCCTGCCTTGTGCTGTCCAAATCAGCCACATTACTACTTTGCTGAAGGGCTTGCTAAATACAAAGCAGTACTACTAGCATTTTGTGCTGCATGATACACTAAGAGCACCTTTCCTTATACGCCTTGGAGGTGCTGGCCTGCCCGGCTGCTAGTGTGATGTCAGAACGTGTTTTCAGCTGGGGCCAGAGGTGGCCCAGTAACATACGTTTGGGAGCGACTGCTCTTATACATTTGGTGGTCCCTCCCTCATTGAGACTCAAATAGTGGAATACATATTCCATAGCAGTTTACAATGCGCCCATTGTAGCGTTGGGCTTTACCGTCCCCCTCTTTTTTCATGTCATTCTGCAGCCTTCAATTCAAGTTTTCAGATGGCCATCAGTTGTTCATCAACAGCAATTGTAAATTGCTATCGAATATGTACCCCCTATCTTAGTCACAATGTGGGACAACCTGTGACAAGGTCTCCAATGACAAATCTAAAGGTACTGTCACACTAAGCGACGCTCCAGCGATCCCACCAGCAACCTGACCTGGCAGGGATCGCTGGAGCGTCGCTACACGGGTTGCTGGTGAGCTGTCACACAGGCAGATTTCACCAGTGACCAGCCCCCAGCCAGCAGCGACGCGTGGAAGCGAGGCTGCGCTTAGTAACTAAGGTAAATATCGAGTAGCCAACCCAATATTTACCTTGGTTACCAGCGCACACTGCTTAGCGCTGGCTCCCTGCACTCCTAGCCACAGTACACATCGGGTTAATTACCTGATGTGTAGTTTGGCTATGTGTGCAGGGAGCCGGCACTGACAGCATGAGAGCGGCGGACGCTGGTAACGAAGGTAAATATCGGGTAACGAAGGTAAATATCGGGTAACGAAGGTAAATATCGGGTAACCAAGGAAAGGGCTTCTTGGTTACCCGATATTTACATTGGTTACCAGCGTCCGCAGAAGCCGGCTCCCTGCTCATTGCACATTCAGTTGTTGCTCTGTCGCTGTCACACACAGCGATGTGCGCTTCACAGCGGGAGAGAAACAACTTAAAAATGGTCCAGGACATTCAGCAACAACCAGCGACCTCACAGCAGGGGCCAGGTTGTTGCTGGATGTCACACACAGCAACATCACTAGCAACATCGCTGCTACGTCACAAAAGTCGTGCCTCAGCAGCGATGTTGCTAGCGATGTTGCTTAGTGAGACGTGGCCTTTAGTTTGGTAGGAGTACTGTCCTGGTTTGTCCAGTGCACAATGTGCATTATTTACAAAAATTAGCACTATGGCCTGAGTCATGGTTATTATTATTATTATTATTATTTATTATTATTATTTATTATTATAGCGCCATTTATTCCATGGCGCTTTACAAGTGAGAGAGGGTATACATACAACAATCATTAACAGTGCAAGACAGACTGGTATAGGAGGAGAGAGGACCCTGCCCGCGAGGGCTCACAGTCTACAGGGAATGGGTGATGGTACAATAGGTGAGGACAGAGCTGGTTGCGCAGTGGTCTACTGGACTGAGGGCTATTGTAGGTTGTAGGCTTGTTGGAAGAGGTGGGTCTTGAGGTTCCTCTTGAGGTTTTCCACGGTAGTGGAGAGTCTGATGTGCTGAGGTAGAGCGTTCCAGAGTATGGGGGATGCACGGGAGAAATCTTGTACGCGATTGTGGGAAGAGGAGATAAGAGAGGAGCAGAGAAGGAGATCTTGTGAGGATCTGAGGTTGCGTGCAGGTAGGTACCGGGAGACTAGGTCACAGATGTAGGGAGGAGACAGGTTGTGCATGGCTTTGTATGTCATGGTTAATGTTTTGAACTGGAGTCGTTGGGCGATGGGAAGCCAGTGAAGGGATTGGCAGAGTGGCGAGGCTGGGGAGTAGCGAGGGGAGAGGTGGATTAAGCGGGCCGCAGAGGTTGACGCAGGGAGTCACCATCACAAGGGTCTCAAATGACAAATGGTAGTTAGGCTGCAGTAGGAGTACTGTCCTGGTTTGTCCATTGCACAATGTGCATAGTGTTTAAAAAGTCATGGTTAACGCAGGAAGGAAACTGCTTTTTATGGGAATGGTTGGACATTAACAGCAGTAGTCAAAATCAACATTTTGGTGGAATTTAGTTTGGCTTGCTCTCATCTGGAGGTATTAGAAACTGTGGAGAAATCCAGTCCTTGTTGAATTTAATCAGAGTAAGTCTGTCTGCATTTTCTGTGGAGAGGCATGATCGCCTATCAGTGACGATTGACCCAGCAGAACTAAAAACACGCTCTGACATCACACCAGCATCCAGGCAGGCCAGCACCTCCAAGGCGTATAAGGAGAGGTTGGGACAAGTGTTTAGCTTGGACACCCAATAATTAAAGGGAACTGATGCGTCAGAAAGGACGCAGGTATGGTCACTTAAGTACCCCTTGACCATGTTGTGCAACTTCTCCCGTCTTGGCATTGTTACAGCCACAGATAGCTATTGCTGGTTTATTGAAAATTGCCCAGTTTGCGCACATTTTCCGCCACCTCTATTGGACCTGGTGTTCGTGTCTCTCCCCATTAATCCTTGGTGTTGAAAAGAGATGGTAACTCTGACACCAGTGTTGTCTGAGGGTGATGCTTTCAGCAACTGATCTACAATGACCCTCTTGAAGGCTTCAAGTGTACACCCTTTGGTGACTACAAAAGGAGAGAAGAAAATGTCTCCTTGTACGTGGGTTCAGAAAGGTGGCCAACCAGTATAGGTTGTTGGATAAAATGTGTTTCAAGTGAGGGTCTTGCCACATACACTTACACATGAACTGAGTCATATGGGCCAAGCTAAAAACATAAAGGTTCCTTGTCCCCACCAGGAGGAACAATTCCCATCCTCTCCTCTCCTTGACTCGCCTCCTCCACCTCCTCATCTCCAGCCCATCAATGCTGGACAGTCATGAATCTGGAGTTGAGAGTCCTCTCTGTAGCATTGGGAGTCCACTCGGTAGCACAGAAAAACAAGTCCTCTCCCTCCTCATCAAACAATGTTGCCTCAGAATATTGGCTGGGCTGGGTAGTATCACCCTTTGGGAAATCTGGCTCCATAGCTACATGCTCGGCACTCAAAGCTTCCTCTTTGAGATTATGCAGTGATTGTTTCAACAGACACAGCAGCGGGATGGTTAAGCTGATAATAGCCTGATCACCACTAACGAGCTTGGTGCAGTACTCAAGTTCTCAAGAACCTCACAAGTGTCAGCGATCCACACCCACTCAACAGTTATGTATGGTGGCTACGGTGTGACGGGCATGTTGAAGCTGGTATTCAGCTACTGTCCTCTGCGTTCCACCATGTGGGCAGGTCACACATGAGTCAATGACTTGGAAAATTCAAGCGATTTTTCAGAGCTGTAAGACCAGCAAAAGTGGTAACGAAATGGTGGAAATTGGCGCTAATATGGTGTACCTTCTCAAGTGAACATGAGCTTATAAGTTACATGTACACCAACTCATACTCCGGCTCACTTTATTGGGTTTTTTTTGTTCTTTTTTACCTTCTCAAGTAGGTACGGCAAGTCAGGGTATGTTTTAAGAAAATTCTGAACAACTAGGTTCAGCACGTGAGCCATGCATGGCACGTGAAAAAGCTTGCCGACCTTTAAAGCCACCACCAGATAATGCCCGTTATCGCAGACCACCAGACCGGGTTGGAGGTGCAGCAGGTGAGAGCCACTGATCGGGCTGTTCTTTTATACCTTGCCATAGCTCTGCTGCAGTGTGTGGTGTTGCCGCTTTGCCAATGCGCTGCTGCACAGCTCCCAGCTTGGCAGTGATGGGGAGGGTAATTCAGCTGATGATGAGAAGCAGGAGGAGGAGGGGAGACAGAAAGTGGAATATGATGAGGCGGAAACCCAGATAGAAGTTGGGCCCGCTATTCTTGGCATGGGTAGAATGTGTGATGTTCCACTTTGCCTTTGTCCCATCCTCCACCAGGTTCACCCAGTGTGCCGTGACAGATATGTATCGTCCCTGTCCACAACAACTTGTCCATGTGTCTGTTGTTAGGTGGCCTTCCTGGTTATGGCATTGGTCAGAGCATGGTTGAGATTGTTTAACAGGATCCAATTAAAATTGCTTGTTCTCACCCACAAAGCTCTCCAAAGTGTTGTACCCCCTACATCTCTGTTTATCACCCCACCCGCTCTCAACGCTCCGCAAATGACTTTCGACTAACATCCACACTAATCCAAACCTCCCATTCCCGGATCCAAGACTTCTCCCGAGCTGCACAAATCCTCTGGAATGCTCTGACCCAAGAAATCAGGACAAACCACAACTTATTCCGCTTCAGATGTTCGCTAAAAACACATCTTTTTAGGGTGGCCTAACACACTCCCTAATCAAATTAAATTCACATAGTCCCTCCAAAACTTCTCACAACGTAACCCTCTATCAAACTCCACCGCACCCAAAAGCATCCCAAAGATTGGCTGACTGGTTAATTTCTTTGAGATGACTGGATTGTCATTGGAAATGAGCAGTGCACCTGTATCTTTCCTTACCCCTCATTGTAGATATAAGCTCTCATGAGCAGGGTTGTCTTTTTTGCTATAATTATTTTATTTTCTATAACTGTTACTTGCTTGTATATGAACCTCTGGATTGTAAAGTGCTGGGGAATATGTTGGCGCTATAGACATAAAGCTTATTATTACTTGGGTGCTTGGCTGCCATGTGCTTCCGCATACTGGTGGTGGTCAAGTTGCCTTTGCCCTGGCCTCTGCTCAAAGTGGTATGGCAGAGGTGCTACAGATTACAATTTTTTGCTGAAGGACTTTCAGAAAAGAATTTCCAAATAGCGGCTGAACGCCCCCTTTCCCTGACTTGGGCCACAGTGGGAGTGCTCTTCGGAACTGTTGACCCAGTTCTCACTCTGGGCAAACTACTACCCCTTGGTGCCTGTGTTGGTGCTACATATCCATCTTCTTCTGTGATGCTGTGCTGGCTATGCATGTCAACAGTCCAGGTCGGATCAGTGGATTCATCATCGACCACCTCGTCTTCCAGCTCATCCTCCTTCCCAGTTGAGATTGTAGGCTGACTTGATGGCAACTGTGTCTCATCGTCATCAGCCTCCACCTCTGCAGACAGTAAATCACATTCCTCAAAGTGACTTTCTTCTGGCCGTAGGTCCTCAAATACTTGCGCATCATCTCATGCCACCTCCTCACGTCCCTCTTCAAAGCTGCAGGGTAAGAGGCCAGAGCCAACCAAACAAAACAGATCCTCAGAGTGGCCAAGCTTGGAGTCGTATGTCTCCTGTGACTGATGATGGGGGGCGGGTGGAGGAGCAGGTTGAGGATTGGATGGGCCAGCCTGCTGTGTATCCACAGTACACTGGTCGTGGAAGATTTGTATCTGCTTGAGAAATGCCAAGAGACCTTGTTGTCTTCCATCCAAGACAGAATCTGATCTTGCTCTTATGGCTTACACACGTTAACATTCCAGACTGGGAAATTTGAGGAGGAGGAGGATAAAGCCCAATGCTACAATGGGCGCATGGTAAAACTGCTATGGAATATGTATTCCACTATCTGAGTCTCAATGAAGGAGGGGCCTCCTACCGCTCAGGGCCTGCCCAAATGTGTATATATAAGAGCAGTCAAATGTATAAGTAAGAGCAGGCCCTCCCAAGCGTATCTTACTGGGCCACCTCAGGGCACTCACCAAACTCTGGTTTCCTGACACCTGCAGGCCCTCTGAAAACTTGAATTGAGGGCCTCAGAATAACATGGAGGAGGAGGGTAAAGCCCAACGCTACAATGGGCGCATTGTAAACTGCTATAGAATATCTATTCCACTATCTAAGGCCCTGTCACACACAGAGATAAATCTGTGGCAGATCTGTGGTTGCAGTGAAATTGTGGACAATCAGTGCCAGGTTTGTGGCTGTGTACAAATGGAACAATATGTCCATGATTTCACTGCAACCACAGATCTGCCAAAGATTTATCTCTGTGTGTGACAGGGCCTTTAGTCTCAATGAGTGAGGGACCGCCCAAATGTATAAGTAAAAGCAGTCCCTCCCAAACGTATGTTACTGGGCCACCTCAAAGCACTCCCAAATTCAGGTTTCCTGAGACCTGCAGGCCCTCTGAAAAGTTGAATTGAGGGCTGAAAAATGACATGGAGGAAGAAGAGGAGGGTAAAGCCCAACGCTACAATGGGCATATTGTAAATGGTATGGAATATGTATTCCACTATCTGAGTTTTAATGAGGGAGGGACCACCCAAATGTATAAGTAACAGCAGTCCCTCCAAAACATATGTTACAGGACCACTTGCGGTCCCTCAGGTCAAAGATAAACATACCAACGGGCTCGTTCTAGCTGGCCTTGTAAAGTGCTGAGGAATAGCTAACTAGAAATTATGTATGACCGAGAGACCTACAAAATGTATAAGTCATGGCCCTCTCAATTGTAAAAGTAATGAAAAAGTCAAAACACTACGTGTGAACAAACGCTAAAAGCAATTTTGTTTTTTCTCCTTTTTGACTTGTAAAATGCAATTAAGGTTAGGTTTGTTAGGTGTTCTTGTGCATGTGTAAAAGTGGCGTAATACTGTGACATCCTCATTAACCATATGCGAATCAGAAATGTATGCAGGCATATTGTCCAGGCTCTCCCCATTCAGTTTCATCACTTTCCCATCCTTTTCAGCCTTTTCTTCAGGCCCCAGTTCTCTTTGTTGGGTCCAGCAGAAAATTACTCACATTTCCCATTGACTTGCACTGTACTCACTATTCGGAACGAATACACGAATATTACAAAGTACTTGTTACAAGTATAGCGATTACGAATATTGCCATATTTGCTTATCTCTAGAGCCAAGAAGATGGATCCAGCCCTACACATTCACCCAGAAAAATACATCTGTCATAGTTCTATAATAATAATAGTTCCATACAGTACATAATAGTACACAGTCATTCAGTGCTACTGATGGACAAAAGTATTGGGACACCCTTCACAGTCCAACTACAGCAGATTTTATAACATCCCTTATTAAATTCATAAACTTTAAAGGGATTCAATAGCTGGTCAAGCCCCTTTTAAAATAAAGTAGTAGCAGTCATCTGTCGCACTGGCGTGGTTCTAGCAATGTCTTGTTATTTCACGTAGGTCCTTCAGCCAATCCACGGCCACCAGTGGGCTCCTTCCTGTTGCTCAGCATTCATCCGAGGAAAGTGATTGGCTCCCATAGCATAACAACGACAAGCCCCAAGGAGGCCCTTTGCTGACGTTGCTTGATCAGCGTTGGTGCAGGAGGTGAGTATCTGTAATTTTTATTTTAAAGAGGGTGGACTATTTCATTTTTAAAAGGGTTGTTCAGGTAGTAAACAATACCTTTAATTTGGAGTTACAAATAAGAAAAAGGAACATGGAGTTTAAGTCTCAATGCAAGCTTCTACCTCCTATAACTTACAGCTTCATGTACTGTACAGTGGCCGTGGCTGAGTACTGCACATCCCTATTTGAATCAGTAGGGAATGTGTGTGCAGTACCCAGTCGGGACTGCTATTCCTGTATTGTGCAACTGAGTCGTTCTGGCTGGTGGTGACCCCATTTAATCTAGTCTGATGAGGAACTCCCTGGCAGAGGAGACACTTGTGTAATCTTACTATGATACTGGAGAATAATAATTATTACACAGTGTAACAGACTGACATTATAGCTACCTATTAAAGCACATTTGTCAATCATTGGTCCACAGGACTATGTGGGGCCCATAACACTATATGGAGGACTATGTGGGGCTCATAATACAGTCCTTGACAGAAGTTCTGTGGCTTATCATTGTTATGTAAATAAAAGCTTATAACCTGACTTTAAATTCATCCATTGGTTTCATAAATTACTCTTTTGAAAGTTGAAACCCTCCCAAATTTGCTTTAGCTTATGAAAATAAAGTTGCTGCAAAGCTGAAATATTGATCATTTAATGAACACAGAAAGCTCTGATTTTGGCAAGACAAAAGTTTTCTCGCCCACAGAAAGTAATGTGAAATTCTAACAAATAATTAACTTCTAATACAAAGATATGTTGCATAACATTTATGAATGAAGTTGTGGTGCTATTAGAGCCATATGTAATATTTTGTGTGACTTCCATGAGCTTAAAGGACTGCATCCATGCGGTTCAACAATGATTCATACAATTTATTGATGAAGTCATAAGGAATAGCAAAGAATGCATCTTACATGCCTCCCAGAGTTCATCTAGAGTCTTTGGTTTTGTCTTCCAAGCTTCCTCTTTCATCCTACCCCAAACATGCTCAATGATGTTCATGTCTGGTGACTGGGCTGGCCAGTCCTTGAGCACCTTCATCTTCTTTGCCAGGAGGAACTTTGTTGTAGAGATGGATGTATGAGATGGAGCACCATCCTGCTGCAGAATTTGACCCCTTTTATGATTGTTAATGTAAGAGGTAGCTAATACTTCTTGATATTTTAGGCTATTGATATTGCCTTCCACCTTGCAAATGTTTTGCACACCCCCATACTGAATGTAACCCCAGACCATGATCTTTCCACCACCAAACTTAACTGTTTTCTGGATCCATACGGGCTCCAGTAGGTCTCCTGCAGTATTTGCGGCAGCTGTGGTGTAATTCAACTGAAGATTCATCAGAGAAATCCACCTTCTGCCACTTTTCCAGTGTTCATCTGTTTAGCAGGCTGTGGGACTTGGCAAATGCCACACGTTTTTTTAATTGCCTTTTGTTTGGTGCTGGCTTCTGGGCACTGAGTCGACCATGGAGGCCATTTCGAGACAGAATCCTACAAACTTTTCTAGTTGACACAGGGACTTGAGGTGACCAGGCCTGTTGGAGCTCTGCTGCAGTGGAAGAGGGGCTGGCTTTGGATTTTCTAACCAACAAACGTTCCTCCTGAGCAGTTGTCTTGCGGGGTCAGCCGGACGGGCTTGTAAAAAACATCTCTAGTTTCTTCAAATCTTTTTTAATTCTTTATACTTGATGCTGACACACATTAAAGGTGCCAGCCACCTCTGCAGTGGATCTTGTCTTCAGTCTCTTGATAATCATGGCTTTCGTTGCAGGGTGGATTTTTGGCATGTTGTCAGAGGTCAAGTTGCAGTTCAACTGAAGGTGTGGGGTGCTGGGTTTCTTTTTATACACACCCACTAATTAACCGATCATTTAGTGAGCACAGGTGAGGATGTAAACTAGGATTGGTTGCATTATATGACAAGGCGACAAAACCTTTCTCTTGCCAAAATCTGACCTTGTGACCTCTGTGTTCATTAAATGATCAATATTTCAGCTTTGCAGCAACTTTATTTTCATAACCTAAACCACATTTGGGAGGGTTTCAGCTTTCAAAAGAGTAATTTATGAAATCAATGGATGAATTTAAAGTCAGGTTATAAGCTTTTATTTACGTAACATGGATAAGCGTCAGAACTTCTGTCGGGGACTGTATGTGGAGACCATAATACAGTCATATGAAAAAGTTTGGGCACCCCTATTAATGTTAACCTTTTTTCTTTATAACAATTTGGGTTTTTGCAACAGCTATTTCAGTGTCATATATCTAATAACTGATGGACTAAGTAATAGTTCTGGATTGAAATGAGGTTTATTGTACTAACAGAAAATGTGCAATCCACATTTAAACAAAATTTGACAGGTGCAAAAGTATGGCACCTCAACATAAAAGTGACATTAATATTTTGTAGAGCCTCCTTTTGCAAAAATCACAGCCTCTAGTCACTTCCTGTAGCTTTTAATGAGTTCCTGGATGAAGATATATTTGACTATTCCTGTTTACAAAACAATTCCAGTCCAGTTAAGTTTGATGGTCGCCGAGCATGGACAGCACACTTCACATCATCCCACAGATTTTTCATGATATTCAGGTCTGGGGACTGGGATGGCCATTCCAGAACATTGTAATTGTTCCTCTGCATGAATGCCTGAGTAGATTTGGAGCAGTGTTTTGGATCATTGTCTTGCTGAAATATCCATCCCCTGCATAACTTCAACTTCGTCACTGATTCTTGCACATTATTGTCAAGAATCTGCTGATACCGAGTTGAATCCATGCGACCCTCAACTTTAACAAGATTCCCGGTGCCGGCATTGGCCACACAGCCCCAAAGCATGATGGAACCTCCACCAAATTTTACTGTGGGTAGCAAGTGCTTTTCTTGGAATGCCGTGTTTTTTTGCCTCCATGCATAACGCCTTTTTGTATGACCAGACAACTCAATCTTTGTTTCATCAGTCCACAGGACCTCCTTCCAAAATGTAACTGGCTTGTCCAAGTGTACCTCTGGCGACTCTGTTTGTGGCGTGCTTGCAGAAACGGCTTCTTTCGCATCACTCTCCCATACAGCTTCTCCTTGTGCAAAGTGCGCTGTATTGTTGACCGATGCACATTGACACCATCTGCAGCAAGATGATGCTGCAGGTCTTTGGAGGTGGTCTGTGGATTGTCCTTGACTGTTCTCACCATTCTTCTTCTCTGCCTTTCTGATATTTTTCTTGGCCTGCCACTTCTGGGCTTAACAAGAACTGTACCTGTGTTCTTCCATTTCCTTATTATGTTCCTCACAGTGGAAACTGACAAGAGTTTAAATCTCTGAGACAACTTTTTGTATCCTTCCCCTGAACAACTATGTTGAATAATCTTTGTTTTCAGATCATTTGAGAGTTGTTTTGAGGAGCCCATGATGCCACTCTTCATAGGAGATTCAAATAGGAGAACTACTTGTAAGTGGCCACCTTAAATACCTTTTCTCATGATTGGATACACCTGCCTATGAAGTTCAAAGCTCAATGAGGTTACAAAACCAATTTAGTGCTTCAGTAAGTCAGTAAAAAGTAGTTAGGAGTGTTCAAATCAAGAAATTCATAAGGGTGCCCATAATTTTGCACCTGTCAAATTTTGTTTAAATGGAGACTGCACATTTTCTGTTAGTACAATAAACCTCATTTCAATTCAGAGATATTACTGAGTCCATCAGTTATTAGATATATGAAACTGAAATAGCTGTTGCAAAAACCCAACTTGTTATAAAGAAAAAAGGTTAACATTAATAGGGGTGCCCAAACTTTTTCATATGACTGTACTATATATAGAGGACTATGTGGCAGCTATAATACTATATGGAGCACTATGTGGGGCCCATAATACTATATGGAGGACTATGTGACGCTCATAATACTACATAGAGGACTATGTGGCACCAATTATACTATATGCAGGGCTGTGTGGGGCACAGTATTCTGTATGGAGGGCTATGTGGGGCCCATTATTTTGCAACGAGCGGCTATGTGGGGCCCATTATTCTGCATGGAGGGCTATGTGGGGCCCATTATTCTGTATGGAGGGGTATGTGGGGCCCATTATTCTGTATGGAGGGGTATGGGGAGCACATTATTCTGTATGGAGGGGCATGTGGGGCCCATTATTCTGTATGGAGGGCTATGAGAGCCCATTATTCTGTATGGAAAGCTAGGTGGGGCACATTATTCTGTATGGAGGGCTATGTGGGGCACATTATTCTGTATGGGGGGGTATGTGGGGCCCATTATTCTGTATGGAGGGCTATGTGGGGCCCATTATTCTGTATGGAAGGCTATGTGGGGCACATTATTCTGTATGGGGGGTATGTGGGGCTCATTATTCTGTATGGAGGGGTATGTGGGGCCCATAATTTTGTATGCAGGGCTATGTGGGGCCCATTATTCTGTATGGAGGGCTATGTGGGGCCAATTATTCTGTATGGAGAGCTATGTGGGGCTCATTATTCTGTATGGAGGTCTATGTGGGCCCATTATTCTGTATGGAGGGCTATGTGGGGCCCATTATTCTGTATGGAGGACTATGTGGGGCTCATTATTTTGTATGGAGGGCTATGTGGAGCCCATAATTCTATATGGAGGGCTATGTGGGGCCCATTATTCTGTATGGAGGGGGTATGTGGGGCCCATTATTCTGTATGGAAGGCTATGTGGGGCCCATTATTCTGTATGGAGGGCTATGTGGGGACCATTATTCTGTATGGAGGGGGTATGTGGGGCCCATTATTCTGTATGGAGGGCTATGTGGGGCACATTATTCTGTATGGAAGGCTATGTGGGGCCCATTATTCTGTATGGAGGGCTATGTGGGCACATTATTCTGTGTGGAGGGCTATGTGGGGCCCATTATTCTGTATGGAGGGCTATGTGGGCCCATTATTCTGTATGGAGGGCTATGTGGGGCTCATTATTCTGTATGGAGGGCTATGTGGGGCCCATTATTCTGTATGGAGGGCTATGTGGGGCCCATTATTCTGTATGGAGGACTATGTGGGGCTCATTATTCTGTATAGAGGACTATGTGGGACTCATTATTCTATATGGAGGGCTATGTGGGGCCCTCCATACAGAATAATGAGCCCCACATAGTCCTCTATACAGAATAATGAGCCCCACATAGCCCTCCATACAGAATATGTGGGGCTCATTATTCTGTATGGAGGGGTATGTGGGGCCCATTATTCTATATGGAGGGCTATGTGGGGCCCATTATTCTGTATGGAGGGCTATGTGGGGCCCATTATTCTGTATGGAGGGCTATGTGGGGCCCATTATTCTGCATGGAGGGCTATGTGGGGCTCATTATTCTGTATGGAGGGGTATGTGGGGCCCATTATTCTGTATGGAGGGGTATGGGGAGCACATTATTCTGTATGGAGGGGTATGTGGGGCCCATTATTCTGTATGGAGGGCTATGAGAGCCCATTATTCTGTATGGAAAGCTAGGTGGGGCACATTATTCTGTATGGAGGGCTATGTGGGGCACATTATTCTGTATGGGGGGGTATGTGGGGCCCATTATTCTGTATGGAAGGCTATGTGGGGCACATTATTCTGTATGGGGGGTATGTGGGGCTCATTATTCTGTATGGAGGGGTATGTGGGGCCCATAATTTTGTATGGAGGGCTATGTGGGGCCCATAATTTTGTATGGAGGGCTATGTGGGGCCCATTATTCTGTATGGAGGGCTATGTGGGGCCAATTATTCTGTATGGAGAGCTATGTGGGGCTCATTATTCTGTATGGAGGTCTATGTGGGCCCATTATTCTGTATGGAGGGCTATGTGGGGCCCATTATTCTGTATGGAGGACTATGTGGGGCTCATTATTTTGTATGGAGGGCTATGTGGAGCCCATAATTCTGTATGGAGGGCTATGTGGGGCCCATTATTCTGTATGGAGGGGGTATGTGGGGCCCATTATTCTGTATGGAAGGCTATGTGGGGCCCATTATTCTGTATGGATGGCTATGTGGGGCCCATTATTCTGTATGGAAGGCTATGTGGGCACATTATTCTGTATGGAGGGCTATGTGGGGCACATTATTCTGTATGGAAGGCTATGTGGGGCCCATTATTCTGTATGGAGGGCTATGTGGGCACATTATTCTGTGTGGAGGGCTATGTGGGGCCCATTATTCTGTATAGAGGGCTATGTGGGCCCATTATTCTGTATGGAGGGCTATGTGGGGCTCATTATTCTGTATGGAGGGCTATGTGGGGCCCATTATTCTGTATGGAGGGCTATGTGGGGCCCATTATTCTGTATGGAGGGCTATGTGGGGCACATTATTCTGTATGGAGGGTTATGTGGGGCTCATTATTCTGTATAGAGGACTATGTGGGGCTCATTATTCTGTATAGAGGACTATGTGGGACTCATTATTCTGTATGGAGGGCTATGTGGGGCCCTTCATACAGAATAATGAGCCCCACATAGTCCTCTATACAGAATAATGAGCCCCACGTAGCCCTCCATACAGAATATGTGGGGCTCATTATTCTGTATGGAGGGGTATGTGGGGCCCATTATTCTGTATGGAGGGCTATGTGGGGCCCATTATTCTGTATGGAGGGCTATGTGGGGCCCATTATTCTGTATGGAGGGCTATGTGGGGCCCATTATTCTGTATGGAGGGCTATGTGGGGCTCATTATTCTGTATGGAGGGGTATGTGGGGCCCATTATTTTGTATGGAGGACTATGTGGTGCCCATTATTCTGTATGGAGGGCTATGTGGGGCCCATTATTCTGTATGGAGGATTATGTGGAGCACATTATTCTGTATGGAGGGCTATGTGGGGCCTATTATTCTCTACAGAGGACTATGTGGGGCCCATTATTCTGTATGGAGGATTATGTGGAGCACATTATTCTGTATAGAGGGCTATGTGGGGCTCATTATTCTGTATGGAGGGCTATGTGGGGCCAATTATTCTGTATGGAGAGCTATGTGGGGCTCATTATTCTGTATGGAGGTCTATGTGGGCCCATTATTCTGTATGGAGGGGGTATGTGGGGCCCATTATTCTGTATGGAAGGCTATGTGGGGCCCATTATTCTGTATGGAGGGCTATGTGGGGCCCATTATTCTGTATGGAGGGGGTATGTGGGGCCCATTATTCTGTATGGAAGGCTATGTGGGGCCCATTATTCTGTATGGAGGGCTATGTGGGGCCCATTATTCTGTATGGAAGGCTATGTGGGCACATTACTCTGTATGGAGGGCTATGTGGGGCTCATTATTCTGTATGGAGGGCTATGTGGGGCCCATTATTCTGTATGGAGGGCTATGTAGGGCACATTATTCTGTATGGAGGGTTATGTGGGGCTCATTATTCTGTATAGAGGACTATGTGGGGCCCATTATTCTGTATGGAGGGCTATGTGGGACTCATTATTCTGTATGGAGGGCTACGTAGGCCCATTATTCTGTATGGAGGGCTATGTGGGGCTCATTATTCTGTATGGAGGTCTATGTAGGCCCATTATTCTGTATGGAGGGCTATGTGGGGCCCATAATTCTGTATGGAGGACTATGTGGGGCCCATTATTCTGTATGGAGGGGGTATGTGGGGCCCATTATTCTGTATGTAAGGCTATGTGGGGCCCATTATTCTGTATGGAGGGCTATGTGGGGCCCATTATTCTGAATGGAGGGGGTATGTGGGGCCCATTATTCTGTATGGAAGGCTATGTGGGGCCCATTATTCTGTATGGAGGGCTATGTGGGGCACATTATTCTGTATGGAAGGCTATGTGGGGCCCATTATTCTGTATGGAGGGCTATGTGGGCACATTATTCTATGTGGAGGGCTATGTGGGGCCCATTATTCTGTATGGAGGGCTATGTGGGGCACATTATTCTGTATGGAAGGCTATGTGGGGCCCATTATTCTGTATGGAGGGCTATGTGGGCACATTATTCTATGTGCAGGGCTATGTGGGGCCCATTATTCTGTATGGAAGGCTATGTGGGGCCCATTATTCTGTATGGAGGGCTATGTGGGGCACATTATTCTGTATGGAAGGCTATGTGGGGCCCATTATTCTGTATGGAGGGCTATGTGGGCACATTATTCTGTATGGAAGGCTATGTGGGGCCCATTATTCTGTATGGAGGGCTATGTGGGGCACATTATTCTGTATGGAAGGCTATGTGGGGCCCATTATTCTGTATGGAGGGCTATGTGGGCACATTATTCTATGTGGAGGGCTATGTGGGCCCATTATTCTGTATGGAGGGCTATGTCGGGCTCATTATTCTGTATGGAGGGCTATGTGGGGCCCATTATTCTGTATGGAGGGCTATGTGGGGCCCATTATTCTGTATGGAGGGCTATGTGGGGCACATTATTCTGTATGGAGGGTTATGTGGGGCTCATTATTCTGTATAGAGGACTATGTGGGGCTTATTATTCTGTATAGAGGACTATGTGGGACTCATTATTCTGTATGGAGGGCTATGTGGGGCCCTCCATACAGAATAATGAGCCCCACACCACATAGTCCTCTATACAGAATAATGAGCCCCACATATCCCTCCATACAGAATATGTGGGGCTCATTATTCTGTATGGAGGGGTATGTGGGGCCCATTATTCTGTATGGAGGGCTATGTGGGGCCCATTATTCTGTATGGAGGGCTATGTGGGGCCCATTATTCTGTATGGAGGGCTATGTGGGGCCCATTATTCTGTATGGAGGGCTATGTGGGGCTCATTATTCTGTATGGAGGGGTATGTGGGGCTCATTATTCTGTATGGAGGGCTATGTGGGGCCCATTATTCTGTATGGAGGGCTATGTGCGGCCCATTATTCTGTATGGAGGATTATGTGGAGCACATTATTCTGTATGGAGGGCTATGTGGGGCTTATTATTCTCTACAGAGGACTATGTGGGGCCCATTATTCTGTATGGAGGATTATGTGGAGCACATTATTCTGTATGGAGGGCTATGTGGGGCCCATTATTCTGTATGGAGGGCTATGTGGGGCCCATTATTCTGTATGGAGGGCTATGTGGGGCCCATTATTCTGTATGGAGGGCTATGTGGGGCCCATTATTCTGTATGGAGGGCTATGTGGGGCCCATTATTCTGTATGGAGGGCTATGTGGGGCCCATTATTCTCTACAGAGGATTATATGGAGCACATTTTTCTGTATGGAGGGCTATGTGGGGCCCATTATTCTGTATGGAGGGCTATGTGGAGCCCATTATTCTGTATGGAGGGCTATGTGGGGTACATTATTCTGTATGGAGGGGTATGTGGGGCCCATTATTCTGTATGGGGGGGCTATGTGGGGCCCATTATTCTGTATGGAGGGCTATGTGGGGCCCATTTTTCTCTACAGAGGATTATGTGGGGCCCATTATTCTGTATGGAGGACTATGTGGAGCACATTATTCTGTATGGAGGGCTATGTGGGGCTCATTATGGAGGGCTATGTGGGGCTCATTATTCTCTATGGAGGGCTATGTGGGGCCCATTATTCTGTATGGAGGGCTATGTGGGGCCCATTATTCTGTATGGAGGGCTATGTGGGGCCCATTATTCTGTACGGAGGATTATGTGGGGCACATTATTCTGTATGGAGGGCTATGTGAGGCCCATTATTCTGTATGGAGGACTATGTGGAGCACATTATTCTGTATGGAGGGGTATGTGGGCCCATTATTCTGTATGGAGGGCTATGTGAGGCCCATTTTTCTGTATAGAGGACTATGTGGAGCACATTATTCTGTATGGAGGGCTATGTGGGCCCATTATTCTGTATAGAGGACTATGTGGGGCCCATTATTCTGTATGGAGGGGTACGTGGGTCCCATTATTCTGTATGGCGGGCTATGTGGAGCACATTATTCTGTATGGAGGGGTATGTGGGGCCCATTATTCTGTATGGAGGGCTATGTGGAGCACATTATTCTGTATGGAGGGCTATGTGGGGCCATTATTCTGTATGGAGGGCTATGTGGGGCCCATTATTCTGTATGGAGGGCTATGTGGAGCACATTATTCTGTATGGAGGGCTATGTGGGGCCATTATTCTGTATGGAGGATTATGTGGGGCCCATTATTCTGTATGGAGGGGTATGTGGGGCACATTATTCTGTATGGGGGGCTATGTGGAGCACATTATTCTGTATGGAGGGCTATGTGGGGCCCATTTTTCTGTATGGAGGGCTATGTGGGGCACATTATTCTGTATGGAGGGCTATGTGGAGCCCATTATTCTGTATGGAGATCTATGTGAGGCCCATTATTGTGTATGGAGGACTATGTGGGGCACATTATTCTGTGTGGAGGGCTATGTGGGGCCCATTATTCTGTATAGAGGGCTATGTGGGCCCATTATTCTGTATGGAGGGCTATGTGGGGCTCATTATTCTGTATGGAGGGCTATGTGGGGCCCATTATTCTGTATGGAGGGCTATGTAGGGCCCATTATTCTGTATGGAGGGCTATGTGGGGCCCATTATTCTGTATGGAGGGCTATGTGGGGCACATTATTCTGTATGGAGGGTTATGTGGGGCTCATTATTCTGTATAGAGGACTATGTGGGGCTCATTATTCTGTATAGAGGACTATGTGGGACTCATTATTCTGTATGGAGGGCTATGTGGGGCCCTTCATACAGAATAATGAGCCCCACATAGTCCTCTATACAGAATAATGAGCCCCACGTAGCCCTCCATACAGAATATGTGGGGCTCATTATTCTGTATGGAGGGGTATGTGGGGCCCATTATTCTGTATGGAGGGCTATGGGGGCCCATTATTCTGTATGGAGGGCTATGTGGGGCCCATTATTCTGTATGGAGGGCTATGTGGGGCCCATTATTCTGTATGGAGGGCTATGTGGGGCACATTATTCTGTATGGAAGGCTATGTGGGGCCCATTATTCTGTGTGGAGGGCTATGTGGGGCCCATTATTCTGTATGGAGGGCAATGTGGGCCCATTATTCTGTATGGAGGGCTATGTGGGGCTCATTATTCTGTATGGAGGGCTATGTGGGGCCCATTATTCTGTATGGAGGGCTATGTAGGGCACATTATTCTGTATGGAGGGCTACGTAGGCCCATTATTCTGTATGGAGGGCTATGTGGGGCCCATAATTCTGTATGGAGGACTATGTGGGGCCCATTATTCTGTATGGAGGGGGTATGTGGGGCCCATTATTCTGTATGGAAGGCTATGTGGGGCCCATTATTCTGTATGGAGGGCTATGTGGGGCCCATTATTCTGTATGGAGGGGGTATGTGGGGCCCATTATTCTGTATGGAAGGCTATGTGGGGCCCATTATTCTGTATGGAGGGCTATGTGGGGCACATTATTCTGTATGGAAGGCTATGTGGGGCCCATTATTCTGTATGGAGGGCTATGTGGGCACATTATTCTATGTGGAGGGCTATGTGGGGCCCATTATTCTGTATGGAGGGCTATGTGGGCCCATTATTCTGTATGGAGGGCTATGTCGGGCTCATTATTCTGTATGGAGGGCTATGTGGGGCCCATTATTCTGTATGGAGGGCTATGTGGGGCCCATTATTCTGTATGGAGGGGTATGTGGGGCCCATTATTCTGTATGGAGGACTATGTGGTGCCCATTATTCTGTATGGAGGGCTATGTGGGGCCCATTATTCTGTATGGAGGATTATGTGGAGCACATTATTCTGTATGGAGGGCTATGTGGGGCCTATTATTCTCTACAGAGGACTATGTGGGGCCCATTATTCTGTATGGAGGATTATGTGGAGCACATTATTCTGTATAGAGGGCTATGTGGGGCTCATTATTCTGTATGGAGGGCTATGTGGGGCCAATTATTCTGTATGGAGAGCTATGTGGGGCTCATTATTCTGTATGGAGGTCTATGTGGGCCCATTATTCTGTATGGAGGGGGTATGTGGGGCCCATTATTCTGTATGGAAGGCTATGTGGGGCCCATTATTCTGTATGGAGGGCTATGTGGGGCCCATTATTCTGTATGGAGGGGGTATGTGGGGCCCATTATTCTGTATGGAAGGCTATGTGGGGCCCATTATTCTGTATGGAGGGCTATGTGGGGCCCATTATTCTGTATGGAAGGCTATGTGGGCACATTACTCTGTATGGAGGGCTATGTGGGGCACATTATTCTGTATGGAAGGCTATGTGGGGCCCATTATTCTGTGTGGAGGGCTATGTGGGGCCCATTATTCTGTATGGAGGGCAATGTGGGCCCATTATTCTGTATGGAGGGCTATGTGGGGCTCATTATTCTGTATGGAGGGCTATGTGGGGCCCATTATTCTGTATGGAGGGCTATGTAGGGCACATTATTCTGTATGGAGGGTTATGTGGGGCTCATTATTCTGTATAGAGGACTATGTGGGGCCCATTATTCTGTATGGAGGGCTATGTGGGACTCATTATTCTGTATGGAGGGCTACGTAGGCCCATTATTCTGTATGGAGGGCTATGTGGGGCCCATAATTCTGTATGGAGGACTATGTGGGGCCCATTATTCTGTATGGAGGGGGTATGTGGGGCCCATTATTCTGTATGGAAGGCTATGTGGGGCCCATTATTCTGTATGGAGGGCTATGTGGGGCCCATTATTCTGTATGGAGGGGGTATGTGGGGCCCATTATTCTGTATGGAAGGCTATGTGGGGCCCATTATTCTGTATGGAGGGCTATGTGGGGCACATTATTCTGTATGGAAGGCTATGTGGGGCCCATTATTCTGTATGGAGGGCTATGTGGGCACATTATTCTATGTGGAGGGCTATGTGGGGCCCATTATTCTGTATGGAGGGCTATGTGGGCCCATTATTCTGTATGGAGGGCTATGTCGGGCTCATTATTCTGTATGGAGGGCTATGTGGGGCCCATTATTCTGTATGGAGGGCTATGTGGGGCCCATTATTCTGTATGGAGGGCTATGTGGGGCACATTATTCTGTATGGAGGGTTATGTGGGGCTCATTATTCTGTATAGAGGACTATGTGGGGCTTATTATTCTGTATAGAGGACTATGTGGGACTCATTATTCTGTATGGAGGGCTATGTGGGGCCCTCCATACATAATAATGAGCCCCACACCACATAGTCCTCTATACAGAATAATGAGCCCCACATAGCCCTCCATACAGAATATGTGGGGCTCATTATTCTGTATGGAGGGGTATGTGGGGCCCATTATTCTGTATGGAGGGCTATGTGGGGCCCATTATTCTGTATGGAGGGCTATGTGGGGCCCATTATTCTGTATGGAGGGCTATGTGGGGCCCATTATTCTGTATGGAGGGGTATGTGGGGCTCATTATTCTGTATGGAGGGGTATGTGGGGCTCATTGTTCTGTATGGAGGGCTATGTGGGGCCCATTATTCTGTATGGAGGACTATGTGGGGCCCATTATTCTGTATGGAGGATTATGTGGAGCACATTATTCTGTATGGAGGGCTATGTGGGGCCCATTATTCTCTACAGAGGACTATGTGGGGCCCATTATTCTATATGGAGGATTATGTGGATTACATTATTCTGTATAGAGGGCTATGTGGGGCTCATTATTCTGTATGGAGGGCTATGTGGGGCCCATTATTCTGTATGGAGGGCTATGTGCGGCCCATTATTCTGTATGGAGGATTATGTGGAGCACATTATTCTGTATGGAGGGCTATGTGGGGCTTATTATTCTCTACAGAGGACTATGTGGGGCCCATTATTCTGTATGGAGGATTATGTGGAGCACATTATTCTGTATGGAGGGCTATGTGGGGCCCATTATTCTGTATGGAGGGCTATGTGGGGCCCATTATTCTGTATGGAGGGCTATGTGGGGCCCATTATTCTGTATGGAGGGCTATGTGGGGCCCATTATTCTCTACAGAGGATTATATGGAGCACATTTTTCTGTATGGAGGGCTATGTGGGGCCCATTATTCTGTATGGAGGGCTATGTAGAGCCCATTATTCTGTATGGAGGGCTATGCGGGGTACATTATTCTGTATGGAGGGGTATGTGGGGCCCATTATTCTGTATGGGGGGGCTATGTGGGGCCCATTATTCTGTATGGAGGGCTATGTGGGGCCCATTTTTCTCTACAGAGGATTATGTGGGGCCCATTATTCTGTATGGAGGACTATGTGGAGCACATTATTCTGTATGGAGGGCTATGTGGGGCTCATTATGGAGGGCTATGTGGGGCTCATTATTCTGTATGGAGGGCTATGTGGGGCCCATTATTCTGTATGGAGGGCTATGTGGGGCCCATTATTCTGTATGGAGGGCTATGTGGGGCCCATTATTCTGTACGAAGGATTATGTGGGGCACATTATTCTGTATGGAGGGCTATGTGAGGCCCATTATTCTGTATGGAGGACTATGTGGAGCACATTATTCTGTATGGAGGGGTATGTGGGCCCATTATTCTGTATGGAGGGCTATGTGAGGCCCATTTTTCTGTATAGAGGACTATGTGGAGCACATTATTCTGTATGGAGGGCTATGTGGGCCCATTATTCTGTATAGAGGACTATGTGGGGCCCATTATTCTGTATGGAGGGGTACGTGGGTCCCATTATTCTGTATGGAGGGCTATGTGGGGCCCATTATTCTGTATGGCGGGCTATGTGGAGCACATTATTCTGTATGGAGGGGTATGTGGGGCCCATTATTCTGTATGGAGGGCTATGTGGAGCACATTATTCTGTATGGAGGGCTATGTGGGGCCATTATTCTGTATGGAGGGCTATGTGGGGCCCATTATTCTGTATGGAGGGCTATGTGGAGCACATTATTCTGTATGGAGGGCTATGTGGGGCCATTATTCTGTATGGAGGATTATGTGGGGCCCATTATTCTGTATGGAGGGGTATGTGGGGCACATTATTCTGTATGGGGGGCTATGTGGAGCACATTATTCTGTATGGAGGGCTATGTGGGGCCCATTTTTCTGTATGGAGGGCTATGTGGGGCACATTATTCTGTATGGAGGGCTATGTGGAGCCCATTATTCTGTATGGAGAGCTATGTGAGGCCCATTATTGTGTATGGAGGACTATGTGGGGCACATTATTCTGTATGGAGGGGTATGTGGGGCCCATTATTCTGTATGGAGCGCTATGTGGGGCCCATTATTCTGTATGGAGGGCTATGTGGGGCACATTATTCTGTATGGAGGGCTATGTGGAGCCCATTATTCTGTATGGAGGGCTATGTGGGGCCCCTTATTCTGTATGGAGGGCTATGTGGGGCCCATTATTCTGTATGGAGCGCTATGTGGGGCCCATTATTCTGTATGGAGGGCTATGTGGGGCACATTATTCTGTATGGAGGACTATGTGGGGCCCATTATTCTGTATGGCGGACTATGTGGAGCACATTATTCTGTATAGAGAACTATGTGGGGCTCATTATTCTGTATGGAGGGGTATGTGGGGCCCATTATTCTGTATGGAGGGCTATGTGGGGCCCATTATTCTGTATGGAGGGCTATGTGGGGCACATTATTCTGTATGGAGGGCTATGTGGAGCACATTATTCTGTATAGAGGACTATGTGGGGCTCATTATTCTGTATGGAGGGGTGTATGGGGCCCATTCTGTATGGAGGGCTATGTGGGGCACATTATTCTGTATAGAGGACTATGTGGGGCTCATTATTCTGTATGGAGGGGTATGTGTGGCCCATTATTCTGTATGGAGGGCTATGTGGGGCACATTATTCTGTATGGAGGGCTATGTGGAGCACATTATTCTGTATAGAGGACTATGTGGGGCTCATTATTCTGTATGGAGGGGTATATGGGGCCCATTATTCTGTATGGAGGGCTATGTGGGGCACATTATTCTGTATGGAGGGCTATGTGGAGCACATTATTCTGTATAGAGGGCTATGTGGGGCCCATTATTCTGTATGGAGGGCTATGTGGGGCCCATTATTCTGTATGGAGGACTATTTGGGGCACATTATTCTGTATGGAGGGCTATGTGGAGCACATTATTCTGTATGGGGGGCTATGTGGGGCCCATTATTCTGTATAGAAGACTATGTGGGGCCCATTATTCTGTATGGAGGGGTACGTGGGTCCCATTATTCTGTATGGAGGGCTATGTGGGGCACATTATTCTGTCTGCAGGGCTTTGTGGGTCCATTATTCTGTATGGAGGGCTATGTGGAGCACATTATTCTGTCTGGAGGGCTATGTGGGGACATTATTCTGTCTGGAGGGCTATGTGGGGCCTATTATTCTGTATGGAGGGCTATGTGGGGCCCATTATTCTGTATGGAGTTCTATGTGGGGACATTATTCTGTATGGCGGGCTTGCGGGGCACATTATTCTGTATGTGCAGCCTGCATCTAGGATGACCTGAGACTATGTTCAAGCTTTTTAATTATGTCCCTTTGTGCATTTGAGTTTGACATGCCTGTATTAGAGGCTAATCCACCTGTCTTTGTTGTAACAATTGTCTTCCAATGGGTGAAACATTCAGATTTTGGGTTCTTTTCTTTATTTGATGGTATAGAATATAGATAGTAGATAGATAGTATAGGACCTCTCACTTTAGAAATTGCAATTTTATATGTGAGGCCGTATGGCACATTTTATAAAAGTATTTTAGTGTAGGACTGCCTCAAATGAGATTTGCCGTGACGTGGCGAGGTAGCTCAAGAAATTGCAATTTTTTGCCAAAAATCTCAAAATTTTTATAATAAGTACAGTTTGGAATTTTTAGTGCTGAAGTGCACATTTAGTGCTGGCTTTTTGTTTTTTCTTTTTTTATATTAAAGTCCAGAATATCTCCAATTATATGCTGTTTTCTAGCTTTGTACATGTGTACATACTGTATTAGATGAGATCTAATTTCTTCCACTTGTCATTTTGTCCATTTGGTTTTAGTTATATTTTTAGATTATATTCAGATTTTTGAGAAAAAGCCATATAATCTGACATTACATTTTTGGATTGCCTACCAATAAGAGGACTATACCTTGCAATTTAAGAAAATAGTGCTGAGTTTACTTTTATATGTTTAATATGGAGTTGGTCCATATTAGGTCCATCCTCCCCTGTGATGTCAATACTTTAGCCCCAAGCTTCCCCTGTGATGTATATACTGTAGCCCTCTCCTGTGATATATATATAGGAGGGGCTGGGGGCTACAGTACAAGTGACGGTCATCAAGCAGCGCGCCCTGCACAGCCACATGCCCAGGAAGTGCTGAAGAACAAGCATGGGAGGTGAGTGAAGCTTGTTGCTGACTTCTCTATATTAAATCTTTAATGTGACTGTTTGTGTACATGTACATGTGTATATCTCTGTATGTAAGTGTATATGACTATGTATAGATTTATGTCTGTTTCTTATGTATTTTTGTGAATTTGTCTTCAAATATGTATGCATGCCTGTATATGTACATATGTGCGTGTCTGTGTACATGGGGCCTACTGAGTGTCTTGTGCCTGGGGCCCACAAAATCCTGGAACTGGCTCTGGCTCTAGGTCGACCCTTGAAAAACAACCCTATAGCATTATCCCTCATCCATCAAACTTTACAGTTGGCACAATGCAGTCAGGCAGGAAACCTTCTTGTGGTATTGACCAGATCACCTCTCTCCACAGAACACATTTCCACTGCTCCAGAGTCCAGTGGTGGTGGCTTTAGGCTATGTCATGTCAAATGACATGTCAATTGTTTTTGCCATTTGGGTTTTGCACTGCAAAGCTGAGTTTTTGACCAAAGTTCTGCAACAAAAAGGCTGCATTTTGAACTGCATAGTGCGGACAAGAAACCAAATTCCCATAGACTTTGCTTGAAAAGCAGAACACAACCATTTTGGCATTAAACGCTGCAGCTGAAAAAGCAGCAAAAAAGCAGCAAAAAAGCAGGTAAAAAGCAACGTGTGGACATACCCTTACACTTTACCACTCCATCTGCCACTTAGAATTTTGCTTGGTGCTATTAATGTGCTTTCACATCGTGTTGCTCTTTATGTTCAGTGGTCCTGTGGGGACTTACATCCGAACATCTCTCCAAACGGTATTTGGATGTATGCGCCGACGGAGCCACCATGTGCTCTATTGTGCACCATTTTCGGGGCAGATTCTACTACGTCTGAGTGTCCGCCTCCAGTAGGTGTATATGACGCGCCCACGGGGTATGGAGGGTTACTTGTCACTGGGCCAGTGTAGGGAGGTTTGGGATGTCACAGCAGTTAGGCCCAGTTCCGTGACCCCGGCGGAGTCACCATTTGCTCTATTGTGCACCATTTTCGGGGCAGATACTACTACGTCTGAGTGTCCGCCTCCAGTAGGTGTATATGACGCGCCCACGGGGTCTGGAGGGTTACTTGTCACTGGGCCAGTGTAGGGAGGTTTGGGATGTCACAGCAGTTAGGCCCAGTTCCGTGACCCCGGCGGAGTCAAGAAATGGTGGATGATGATGGGGATAGTAGTTATTCGTGACGCCACCTGTGGTGTGCGGCTAAGATAGGAGCCGCTGCTGCAAGAGGTTTCCTCTGAGGGCATATGGTAGTGCAGCTAGGTTGGTACAGCCGGACTCCGCTGTCATGGGCTTCAGCCGATCCAAGATAGTTCGGAGGCCAGAACCGATGTTTCTTTCTGTGAGTCCTTCCTACTTGCGCTGTGTTGTGTGACTCCCTGCGACTTGAAGCTACGTGGGGCCCGAGTCCTTAGATTGGCTCCGTTCCTGTCCTGTATAGCAGGCAGCGCGAGTCTGTTACTGGTGCTGCTCTGTTGTCTCGATTCCTGGCTCTATATGCTGCTGTGCCCTGGACACTTTGTGTGGGCCAGAAGACTTGAAATCCTCTGCCCGGTGGATTCTGCTGGTGGAACGTGAAGTGCCCACCAGCCTAGGGTTCCGCACCCGGCTTTCTGTGCGCACGGTCCTGAGGGAGCAATGGCGCAGCTCTTCCCTCAGCGACCATGTTCTCCCACGTCTCACTTGTTTCTTGTCTGTCACTGTTCTGTCTGAGTGTGTTTGTCGCCTTACTTCCCAAGTCTAGCTCCTCCTCCCTGGGTTGCTGAACTAGTGGGCAGGAAGTCCACTACTTTAGTGATGGCCACCCTCCAAGTCCCTACCCTAGCCTAGTCCCAGTGAGAGGGCAACTAAATGTGTTGTGGATTGTGGTGTTTACCGGCAATGACCTCTTCCTTACCTGGGATGAATACTGCACCTCTGGTGAGGTGCAGTACCCTGTGGCGACTGAAACCTCAGGTGTGCCTCATATACACCCGAAAATAGTGAATGGCAGAGCACACGGTGACTCTGTCTTTGCCATTATTGTCAAGGCCCAAGCACTGCATTGGTCAAATCCCATTTTGCGGGGGGTTTGGACGTAAGCCCGTCTGGACCACTGAATATGGAGAGCAGTGCAATGTTAAAGCACCCTTAGGCTATGTTCGCACACTGCAGTTTTGTTTCTTCAGCAAAAAATGCACCCTCTGGAAGAAAACCACATATATTTGGCCGAAAAACACATAAAAAAATGCATTTTTGCCGCTTTTCTGGGTGCGTTTTTGCGCTATATTCAATGGAAAAACACAGGTGAAAAACGCAGAAAGAATTGACATGCTGCTTCTTTTTTCTGCAACCAAAACTGCAAGGAAAAAAGAAGCAATGTGTGCATAGCAAATCAGGATTCTCATAGACTTTGCTAAAGAAGGTAAAGCATGCAGTTTAGGGCAACAAAACGCAGCAAAAACCGCAGCATACGCACAGGGCCTTACGCTGCATGCAGCTGCTTAACCATGAAAACCCCTACATAAAGCTCCTGGCACCAAGGGCCTGCATTGCATTTAGGGAGGTCTGGGCTCTGCAGGTATGGAGTCAGCAGGCTTCGCTATTGAAATTGGAGGCCAGCCTCGTTCACATCCAGCACTAATAATATGCTGAAAGACAAAGATTCAGACAACTTTGAAAACCAAAATATTTTAATAAGTCCTTTACAATCATATTTCAATCACATCTTAAAGTAATTTTTGGTAAATGGAAAAACCCATTAACCCTGTGATTAATCCCAGAGACTAGTTCATATTTTCTAAATTTTTGAGATTGCCTACTATTTGGCCAACCCTTTCTTAAATGATATAGTCCCCAGTGTAAAAAAATAAAAAAAAATAATTAGATACTAACCTCCTGCATCGGTGCCGATCCAGCGAGGGTCTACGGGTGCTTGTATGTCATTGTCACGTGAGTGCTGCAGCCGATCGGCAGCCACTAATGGGCGGCTTCACTCGCACTTCCCTCCGACATCTGGAGCAGGGGTCAGACCTGCGGCCCATTAGTGGCCTCTAATTCTAATTGCTGCGCTCATGTGGATTGACACGAGAGGTGGGAATTATTTCACTTGTGGCAGGCACTACAGTATTTACAGAGGTTTTTTCATTCATTAGCATTGATATTACATTGCTGAGATCCTCACTGATGTCTGGAGCGGCTGCTTTCTGAAATGGTGAAGGCAGACAGATATTTAGGAATGGCTACATCCATATGGGAGGCTTTATTCACTTACTAATGTTCATGTGTTGCCAGTTTTCAACATTTATATTCTATGGAGCTATTCATGTATCCAAAGAAAAAAACAAGACAATATAAAGGTCTGATTTATAGTAGTGGATTTTCCAGTTGAAAAAATCTGCTGTTTTCCAATGCAAGCATTGTGGATGAGCATAAACTGCCCAGTACTGTGATTTTATATCTCCAGCCATCAAATTCATGCTGCGCTCATTCTCCATGAATTTCCCTCTCTGCAATGCAAAGGGGGACGTCTATGATGATATATCCTCAGCATTTATGCAGTGAAAACCGCATCAATATCTCACAACTAAATTACCAAAAACTCCACAGCAGGCACATCCTGTGTGAACATGCGCTTTCAGGAATGCCATAGTGTGCTGCCTCTGTTTTAGATACAGATAATCTGTCCAGTTTCCGGTTTATTTGCAGAAATAAAAAGCCGGAAATGGTGGAGTCCTCTGTCTGTCACATTACGGACACCAAAAGTCTGTAATGAGGTCCTTCAGGTTTTGACTTGGTCAGGGCCGCCACTAGGAATTTCAGGGCCCCATACTGGCAAAATTTTTGGGCCCCCTTGAGACTCCACACAGATTGCACCGCAGCTCCTCCCCCACCCCTCAAACCTTCCACACTTTCAACACCATGCTTGGAAAAACGTGTGTGTGTGTGTGTGTGTGTGTGTGTGTGTGTATATATATATATATATATATATATATATATCAGTACAGACCAAAAGTTTAGACACACCTTCTCATTCAAAGAGTTTTCTTTATTCTCATGACTCTGAAAATTGTAGATTCACATTGAAGGCATCAAAACTATGAATTAACACATGTGGAATGAAATACTTAACAAAAAATTGTGAAGCAACTGAAAATATGTCTTATATTCTAGGTTCTTCAAAGTAGCCACCTTTTGCTTTGATTACTGCTTTGCAGACTCTTGGCATTCTCTTGATGATCTTCAAGAGGTAGTCACCGGAAATGGTTCTCACTTCACAGGTGTGCCCTGTCAGGTTTAATAAGTGGGATTTCTTGCCTTATAAATGGGTTTGGGACCATCAGTTGTGTTGTGCAGAATTCTGGTACACAGCTGATTGTCCTTCTGAATAGACTGTTAGAATTTGTATTATGGCAAGAAAAAAGCAGAAAGTAAAGAAAAACGAGTGGCCATCATTACTTTAAGAAATGATGGTCAGTCAGTCCGAAAAATTTTGAAAGCTTTGAAATTGTCCCCAAGTGCAGTGGCAAAAACCATCAAACGCTACAAAGAAACTGGCTCACTTGAGGACCGCCCCAGGAAAGGAATACCAAGAGTCACCTCTGCTGCAGAGGATAAGTTCATCTGAGTCACCAGCCTCAGAAATCGAAGGTTAACAGCAGCTCAGATTAGAGACCAGGTCAATGCAACGCAGAGTTCTAGCAGCAGACACATCTCTAGAACAACGTGTTAAGAGGAGACTTTGTGCAGCAGGCCTTCATAGTAAAACAGCTGCTAGGAAACCACTGCTAAGGACAAGCAACAAGCAGAAGAGACTTGTTTGGGCTAAAGAACACAAGGAATGGACAGACCAGTGGAAATCTGTGCTTTGGTCTGAGGAGTCCAAATTTGAGATCTTTGGATCCAACCACCGTGTCTTTGTGCGACCCACCGTGAAGCATGGAGGAGGAGGTGTGATGGTGTAGGGGTGCTTTGCTGGTGACACTGTTTGGGATTTATTCAAAATTGAAGGCATACTGAACCAACATGGCTACCATAGCATGTTACAGCGGCATGCTATTCCATACGGTTTCCGTTTAGATTGACCATCATTTATTTTTCAACAGAACAATGACTCCAAACACACTTCCAGGCTGTGTAAGGGCTATTTGACTAAGAAGGAGAGTGATGGGGTGTTACGCCAGATGACCTGGCCTCCACAGTCACCAGACCTAAACCCAATCGAGATGGTTTGGGGTGAGCTGAACCGCAGAGTGAAGGCAAAAGGACAAACAAGTGCTAATCATCTCTGCGAACTCCTTCAAGACTGTTGGAAGACCATTTCCGGTGACTACCTCTTGAAGCTCATCAAGAGAATGGCAAGAGTGTGCAAAGCAGAAATCAAAGCAAAAGGTGGCTACTTTGAAGAACCTAGAATATAAGACATATTTTCAGTTGTTTCACACTTTTTTGTTAAGTATTTCATTCCACATGTGTTAATTCATAGTTTTGATGCCTTGAATGTGAATCTACAATTTTCAGAGTCATGAAAATAATGAAAACTCTTTGAATGAGAAGGTGTGTCCAAACTTTTGGTCTGTACTGTGTATGTATATATATGGATATAGATATATATATGTATATACATATATATATATATATAATGTATAAAGCTGAGTGTATGTATGTATATGTGTGTGTCCGTTAAAGGAATCCGCACCGTCACATTCACAATCACAAAATTTTGCACAGACGCCTCATGTGACTCAGGGAACATCATAGACTATGTTTTGAGGAGAAAATATAACCCCCGTGCTTTACAGTTATTCACCTAAAATTCTGCCTCCGTTAAAGTCAATGGAGCTGGGAGCTACAGGTCATTAATAGGAGCTGTGATTGGTTGCTATAGGAACAAAGGACATTCTTAGTATAAGAAGCTTCTGTGTGAGATAATAGGATATGTTAAGAGATGATAAAGACAGACAGAGAGAGAGATAGAGACAGAGGGAGAAGGAGACAGAGAGTATCAGACAGTGAAAGAGACAAACAGAGAGAGGCAGACAGGGAAAGAGACAAACAGACAGGGAGAGAGACAGAAAGACAGAGACAGACAGGTAAAGAGGCAGATAGGGAGAGAGACAAAGACCGACAGGGAAAGAGACAGACAGACAAGGAAAGAGACAGACTGACAGGGAAAGATGCAAACAGGGAAAGAGGCAGACAGGGAAAGAGGCAGACAGAGAGGTAGAGAGAAAGACAGAAAGAGGGAGAGATAGAGACAGAGTGACAGACAGTGAAACACAGAGAGAGACACAGGGAGAGAGACAGACAGGGAGAGAGACAGACAGGGAAAGAGACAGATCGAAAGAGACAGACGGAAAGAGACAGACAGGGAAAGAGACAGACAGGGAAAGAGGTAGACAAATAGACAGACACACACACACAGGGAAAGAGACAGACAGGGATAAACAGGGAAAGAGACAGACAGGGAAAGAGACAGACAGGGAAAGAGACAGACAGGGAAAGAGACAGACAGGGAAAGAGACAGACAGGGTAAAGACACAGACAGGGTGAAGAGACAGACAGGGAAAGAGACAGACAGAGTGAGGCTGGGAGAGAGGAACAGTGAGGCAGAGAGACAATTACTATCCCAGGCAATGGTGGATATTATAGCTAATATCTAATATATAAAGCTGAATGTGTGTGTGTATGTGTGTGTGTATGTGTGTGTGTATGTCCGGGATTGGCATCCGCACCGTCGCAGCTACAGCCACAAAATTTTGCACAATCACACGTCTGGACCCCGAGAGCGTCATAGGCTATGTTTCGAGGGGAAATTTTAACCCCACGCTTTACAGTTATTCGCCAAAAAACCTGCCTCCATTAAAGCGAATGGAGCTGGGAGCCACAGTGCAGCCAGAACTTCAGAAGAATGCGCAGCCACGCCCTTATATGGAATGTTGGCGTGTCACAATGCAGCCAGGGAAAGAGACAGACACGGACAGGGAAAGAGGCAGACACAAAGTAAGAAACAGACATAGACAAGGTAAGAGACAGACACAAAGAGACAGACAAAGAGACAGACTGACAGGAAAGAGACAGACAGGACTGAATGTGTGTATGTGTGTGTGTGTGTATGTCCAGGATTGGCATCTGCACTGTCGCAGCTACAGCCACAAAATGTTGCACACTCACATGTCTGGACCCCGAGAGCGTCATAGGCTATGTTTTGAGGGGAAATTTTAACTCCGCGCTTTACAGTTATTCGCCAAAAACCTGCCATCATTAAAGCGAAAAGAGCTGGGAGCCACAGTGCAGCCAGAACTTCAGAAGAATGCGCAGCCACGCCCTTATATGGAATGTTGGCGTGTCACAATGCAGCCAGGGAAAGAGGCAGATACAGAAAGGGTAAGAAACAGACACAAAGAGACATACACAGACAAAGAGACAGACTGACAGGGAAAGAGACAGACAGGGAAAGAGAGAGAAAGAGAGAGACAGGTTAAGAGACAGACACAGACAGGTAAAGAGACAGACACAGACAGAGACAGACACAGGGAAACAGACAGACTGGGAAAGAGAGGGAAAGAGACAGGGAAGAGACAGACAAAGACAGGTAAAGAGACAGACAAAGAGACAGACACAGGGAAAGAGACAGAGGGAAAAAGGGAAAGAGACAGACAGGGAAAGAGAGGGAAAGAGCCAGACAGGGAAAGAGCCAGACAGGGAAAGAGAGGGAAAGAGACAGACCGGGAAAGAGAGAGACTGGTTAAGAGACAGACACAGACAGGCAAAGAGACAGACACAAAGAGACAGACACAGGGAAACAGACAGACAGGGAAAGAGACAGACAGAGAAAGAGAGGGACAGAGACAGACAGGGAAAGAAACAGACAGCAAAAGTGACAGATAGATAGACAGACAGGGAAAGAGATAGATAGACAGACAGGGAAAGAGATAGATAGACAGACAGGGAAAGAGATTGAGACAGTCAGAGACAGACAGGGAAAGAGACAGACAGACAAAGAGAGAGAGACAGAGGGGGAGACAGACAGAAAATGGGAGAGAAACAGAGAGACAGTTACTATCCCGGGCAGCGGATATTGTGTGCAGAATACATTTTTGTTAATACATTCTATTTTGTTAACAACAGTTATTAACCCGGGGTGAAGCCGGGTAGTACAGCTAGTGTGTGTGTATATATGTATATATATATATATATATATATATATATATAGATAGATAGATAGATACACACACACAAACACACACAGCCAAAAGTGTTAGCACCCTTGCAGTTGTTCCGGAAAAAGAAGTATTTCCCTAAAAAAATTACATTACAGACATCACTAGCGGGGGCACACAGACATCCCTGGGGGGGCACACAGACATCCCTAGGTGGGGCACAGACATCCCTAGGGGGGGAAGAGACATCCCTAGGGGGGCACAGACATCACTAGGGGGGCACAGACAGCACTGGGTGGCATGGTCAGCAATTGCATAGCACAGACATCACTAGGAGGGGCAAACAGCACTGGGGTGGTACACAGCATTGGAGGGAACACAACACTGGGGGTGATAAACAGCACTGGAGGGGGCTGCACAAAGCACTGGGGGTGCTGCACACAGCACTAGAGGGGCTGCCCGCAGCACTAGGGGGCTGCACACAGCATTGGGGGGACTGTACGCAGCACTGGGGGGGCTGCACACAGTACCTGGGGGGCAGACAGCACTGGAGAGCGGGCACACAACACCGGAGGGCGGACTCCAGGCACACGGCTAAACCCACACACACAGTTATTCCTGACCACATTTGTACGCGTAAGCACCCAAGCACTGCTGCCCTCAGGAATCTGCCTGGGTGTGCAGAAAAACTCATTGGAGGCCCACGGCGATGTTCAGCTCACCGAGCGCCTACCATTCCCCGCCATATGCCATGTCCTCGCCACCTCCACGTTGCCCGCAGCACTGTGATGAGGTGTAGAGTGATGACATCACCCTGGGCTGCGGGATGACGCACCGCCTCCCTGCTCTGCTCCACTCGCCTTGCTTTCGGCCACATGGCTAATTTGCATGCGATGCCCTAGAAGGGCTTCGCCTGCAGTTTAGCTGTGTGTGTGCAGTGGCTGAAACTAAACGTCCGGGCCCCTTTGCTGCGGCTGTGACTAGGGCCTGGTGAACAGGGGGGCCTGGCCTGCCCGGGGCTTAACAAAGCTAAGTAATTACCCCGGGCCTGTCCAGGCCCCCTCTCTTCACCAGGCCCGGTACACCAGTCACAGTAGTAATGCCCTGATGGCGGCCCTGGTCTTGCTGACTAGTGATATTTGGGTTTGCCAAATTCGAATGGACTAAAAAAAAACCAAACAACAGTTTGGTTCAGGAACCAAACTTGACCCCAGATAATGAACCCCATACAAGTCAATGGGGACGAGAAGTTCTGTACTGTAAAATGGCTGTAGTAAGGGCTATTGCGCTACAAAAAGAAGCTAAATGGGGGTAAAGGCAGGACAGTTATACTTAGTGTGCTTTCTAGAAGATAACACTGCAGTCATACTTTTTTTTTCCGGGTCATTAAGCTTCATAAATATTCACTGTTTACCCCATTGCCCCTCTATGCCAGCATCTGTGATTGGTTGCAGACTGCTATACACGCCCCCTTCCCACTGTGACAGTGTCTGTGATTGGTTGCAGACAAGTTTGCTGTATGGTTGTCTAAAAATAAATAATTTTTTTAAAAATATCACCGGAGTTATGAGAGTAATGTTACTAGGTGACTCACGACTCAAGTCTCTGTTTTTACCACTTTCCTAACTTTGTAGGTCACTGTATGTTCTGTTAATTGAAAAATCAATAAAAATGTTAATTTGAAGAAAAAAAAATATTGTGGGCTAACTGCCATATTTTTGATTATAAGTGTGGGTAAAACAACAGCTATGGGCTGCAACCCCAGCGCTCTGCTTTATCGTGGCTGGTTATCAAAAATAGAGGGGATCCCGTAATTTAAAAAAAAAAAAAAAAAAAGTCGTGAGGTCCCCTCATTTTTGATAAGCAGCCACTGTAAAGCTGACAGGTGGGGACTGGTACTATCAGGGTGTTAAGAGCCATGGATAGTGGCATCTCCCAGCCTCAAAATACTATCCCACAGTCGCCCCAGAAATTGCGCATCCATAAGATGTGCCAATTCTGGTGCATAACCCAGCTCATCCCGATTGCCCTGGTGCGGTGGCAATAGGGATAATATATAGGGTTGGTGACAGCTATGATTTCTCAAAAAAATAGTCTTTTTTTAATAAACACTCCGCCACACGCCCTTGTACACCAATTTATTGCTTAAGAAGAAATCGTCGAAATTCCAATGTAATCCAGTGGTGTAATGTTCCACGACACCCATCGAATCCTATGGAGCCTCGTTCTGAGAATAGGTACAATAGATAATAGCTAACCATAGATCACATCCGGTCAACAGCAGACCGGCATTTTTCACACTCTTCCCTACTGCTGACTGGGAATGACCTATGGAGCCTTGTTTCAAGAATGTTCTCAGAATGACGCTCAACAAGAATCAATGGGTGCCGAGGGACATTACTTCATTAGATTACATTGAAACTTCGAGTATTTCTTTTGAATTAATAAATTGGTGAACGAGGGATAGTGTGTGGGAGTCTTTATTCAAATAAACTATTTTTTCCCTGTTTTTTTTTTTTTTAACTCTACACTTGCCGGGTTAGTAATGGCAGTGTCTGATAGACACTTCTCCATTACTAAACCCTGGGCTTGGTGAAATCTGTCATTTCACAGCTGATATCAACCCCAAAAGTATTGCCCTGAACTAGGGAAGAGTCGGGCAAAGAGCCAGGCCTGGTGCGGCTGCAGGCTGCTATTTATAGCTGGGAATCAAATAACCATGGTCCTTTCCAGCCTGATAATACCAGCCCCAAGCTGTGTGCTTTATCGTGGTTTATCATAAAATAGGGTGTGGGGTCGTTGGCTGGTTAAAAAAGCGGCGTGGGGTCCCCTCTATTTTTCATAACCAGTCAAGGTAAAGTAGAGAGCTGAGGGTTGCAGCCTGCCGTTTTGTGCTTTACCGGGGCTGGTTATCAAAAATAGGTGGGAGCCCACTTATTTATTTTTTTTCTTTCTTTATTGGTCACAGCAGCGGACAGGCTTCTTTCCACATGCAATAAAGCTTGTCCATTGGCTTTGCGGAGCCTTTCAACAAACCTTATTAGCATACAAACAGAACCTGAACTCCGAACTTGGACAAGGACATTTTAAAAAAAAGTTTGACATCTGGACACCTGGTGTAGGGTACGAACCCTGAACTTTACCATTCGGGTTCGCTTATCCCTATTTACAAGTTATGTATTTTTCTATTGTTAGGGCTTGTTCCCACTACCATATTTTTGTTCTGAGTGCAAACTGACAAAACGTCGGATTGCACCAATGTTACTCTATGAAGCCGTGCACAAGTCCAATTTATTTTACTTTTATGGAGGCTGTTCGAGGAAAAAGTTACAGCATGTTGCCTTCATAAATAAGATCACACTCAGCCATGCAAGTCAATGGATCCATGGAAAAAACTGTTCATATTTGTTCCTAACTCCTCCACATCCGAGAAAATCGGATCACAAGCTGATCATATTCTTATCACAGAAGGCTGGTATTCTCAGGATGGGGAGCTCCACGTTATGGGGAGCCCCCCAGCCTAACAATATCAGCCAGCAGCCGCCCAGAATTGCCGTATACATTATATGCGACAGTGCTGGGACTGTACCCGGCTCTTCCCGATTTGCCCTGGTGCGTTGGCAAATCGGGGTAATAAGGAGTTAATAGCAGCCCATAGCTGCCAATAAGTCCTAGATTAATCATGTCAGGCGTCTATGAGATACCTTCCATGATTAATCTTTAAGTTACAGTAAATAAACACACACACACACACGAAAAAATCCTTTATTAGAAATAAAAAACACAAACATATACCCTGGTTCACCACTTTAATAAGCCCGAAAAAGCCCTCCATGTCCAGCGTAATCCAGGATGGTCCAGCGTCGCTTCCAGCTCTGCTGCATGGAGGTGACCGGAGCTGCAGAAAACACAGCCGCTCCTGTCAGCTCCACGCAGCAACTGAGGTGAGTATCGCGATCAGGCGAGCTGTCACTGAGGTTACCCGCTGTCACTGTTGGAGGATCCAGCGGTGGCCGCGGGTAACCTCAGTGACAGCTCAGCTGATCGCGCGGCTGTCTTCAGTTGCTGCGTGGAGGTGACAGGAGCGGCGGTGTCTTCTACAGCTCCTGCCACCTCCATGCAGCAGAGCTGGAAGCGAGGCTGGACCATCCTGGATTCCGTCGGACATGGAGGGCTTTTTGGGGCTTATTAAATTGTTGAACCAGGGAATTTGTTAGTGTTTTTTATTTCTAATAAAGGATTTTTTTCGGGTGTGTGTGTTTATTTACTGTAACTTAAAGATTAATCATGGAAGGTATCTCATAGACGCCTGACATGCTTAATCTAGGACTTATTGGCAGCTATGGGCTGCCAATAACTCCTTATTACCCCGATTTGCCAACGCACCAGGGCAAATCGGGAAGAGCCGGGTACAGTCCCAGAACTGTCACATATAATGTATGCGGCAATTCTGGACGGCTGCTGACTGATATTGTTAGGCTGGGGGGCTCCCCATAACGTGCAGCTCCCGATCCTGAGAATAATAGCCTTCAGCCGTATGGCTTTATCTGGCTGGTATTAAAATTGGGGGGGACCGCACGCCGTTTTTTTAAATTAATTATTTATTTCACTGCACAGTATAGACCCGCCCACCGGCTGCTGTGATTGGTTGCAGTGAGACACCTGTCACTCAGCGTGGGGGCGTGTCTCACTGCAACCAATCATAGGCGCCTGTGGGCGGGTAAAGCAGGGAATACGAGATTGTTTAATGAGCGGCCGGCTTTTTCAAAATAGTAAAAGCCGCCGCAGCAGTGTGAACGCCGTGCAGCGCCGCGCTGCAGATCGGGGAGTATGAGAGAGGAGGGGAAAATGACCGACAGACTGTGAGAGAGGGACAGAGATACTGACGGACCGACAGAGAGAGAATAGGGACTGAGAGGGAGAGACCGACTGACAGAGAATAGTGATTGACAGACATTGTGAGACATCACTCGTTTCCAGTGTTTTAGGAAACATGCGAGAAATGTATTTAGAAAATCGGATGTCACTAGAATAGTGTGAGTGCTGTCCCGTGACATCCGATTTTTTTCACGCTCCCATAGACTTGCATTGGAGAGACTCGCAGTAGAAACTCGCAAAAAAGCAGCATGCTGCAATTTTTTTCTCAGTCCGATTTGTACTGAGAAAAAAATCGCAAATGTGAGCTGAATCATTCACTAACATGTGTCCGATTCCAATGCGAGTTTTTCTCGCATTGCTCTACTGCAGGAAACTCGCAAGTGAGAAGCAGCCCTAAGTGTGTTTCACCTATTTCTATCCTAAGTGGAACCCGCCCCTCGGGTGGCTGGCTTCAGTGATTGGGGAAATCCCATGATCGTTATGGCCACCCCGTCTACCCTGAGCCATCCCACCCTGTGTGAAGGCTCCTAAGCTATATGTAGTGTGTGAATGTGGAACACCAGTGCTCTAGAGAGGAATAAAAAGTAAATTTTCTCCTGGGAACCTAACAGGCTGGCTTTCACAGGAACGCAATCATGACAGGAATATGACACACCCACCAGGGCCTGGGGGCACTTTTTACCGGGCCGGTTCTGTTCTAGGAGGTCAGGGTGGTAAGGCCCGGTTCCGTGACCCTGACGGTGTTGTTTAAATGATGTAGTGGGAATAGTTACAGGGAATGATAGTTCATGACACCACCTGTGGTATGCGGCAAGATAGGTGCCGCCACTGCTATTCAGTTCCGGGGGGGGTCAGTGGTGATGCAGCTGAGTTGGTATAGCTCTCCACAGATAGAGTTAGGCCCCAGGGCTGTTGGTAGTAGTAGTCCTCACCAATGATGGAGATCTAAAGGCGGGGTGCAGGGCTAGAAGAACAGACAAATAACTGGGCAACACAGGGATGCAATCTTAAGATTTTATGCTCGGTTGAAAGTTCCTCGTTTATATCACTGATCAAATGTCGCTGCCAGAGTGCTGAGTCCTGCTGTGATGGGCCCCAGCTGATCCCGGATAGTTCGGAGGCACAACTCGGTGCACTATTCTGTGTTCCTTTCCTGGTCATCTTCCTGCGCTGACCTCTCCCGCGTCTACACACACAGTGCCCTGAGCCGATGTCCGCGGCTTTGTCCCTTGATCCTATATGGTCACCTTCCAGTGGATTCATATCTGTATGTGGCTTCAGTACTTGCAGTAACCTCAGCCTCCGGGTTGCTAGCTGAGCCTTGTAGATCTCCACTAGTTGGGCCGGTCCTCTATGTGGCCAAGTCCCTCCACTCCGGTATGCCGTTTGTGGAATGAGACCACGGGTGTATATCGCACTTCCCGTGGGCTCTAGCACCCCTTCTCTGCTGGGCCTGGGCCGAGCTGCTCCAGCTTCAGACCACAGGTCTTCACTCCTCTGCTCCTACTTCCTGACTAACGTCCTACAGTGTGCTCCCACTAACTAGACTCCACCCCCAGCTGGCTGCTATAACCCTGGTCTGGAGTGTTGCTAAATAAGAGTGTATGTGTTTGTATGTATACCGATTTGTGACCTCTTCCTTTCTCAGGAATGGGATACCACACCTCTGGCTGAGGTGCAGTACCTCTGTTGCGACTGGAGATTCAGGTGCGCCAAACATAGGGGTCTTCAGCAGATCTCTGGCTGTCACAATAACCCATTGGCACCCTACGATTGCTTCCTGGGGAAACCAGTGTGCACCCCCTGGGACACTTGCGGTACTTGGTCCCATCACAGATTGACAACAGCATTTAGCTGGTTAACCGCTGAGGGTGGAGCTTTGCTCCACTCAAGCCAGATGATCGCGGCAAAGATGCAGGTTCAGGTCCTAAGCCTGCATCAAAGTCAATGAGGCGTTCTATGAATTACCAGTACATCTTATGTCTGTAAGGAATTAATATGTGCCCAAAAACAGACAAAAAAAGGAGCTCTTAAAGTTGATTCCTCTTCAAAAACTTGTAGGATTTTTCTGCCTTCAAAAAATGGATTTGCTTCAAAATCAAAGTAATAGAAACCCATGTGAGTATACCTTAACATTTCTGTAGACCATTGACCAGACGGAGGTCAGCGGTATGTTCTCCAGTCTGCATATTGTTTATTTAACCGTATCGTAAAGTGCAGTAGCTACAAAAAAGGTTTATAGATTTGTGCTTTCGGTCTGTATTTGTGACAGACGCCACGACATCCATCCAGACTGGCGCTGCCAGAAGTGTATACAAAGGCCACAAAGACAGTGGGCCTTGAGCCTCTTTTCCCTTCCCTATGAATCTAGTCTTGGCTTTAGTTAAAAAAATAAATAAATAAATAAATCATGAAAAACTACTAGTGTGATATTCCAGCCCTTTTTTGTGTCTTTTCACCAAAAATGTTAATAAATCTCATCAGGATTAAGGCTATGTGCGCACTAGAAATGTGAAGTTTCTCAAGAAAATTTCTTGAGAAACTTCTGTGAGTGAAAGATTTCCGGACCTCCGGAAAAAATCCGCACCAAATCCGCATGCGGATTTGCCGCGGATTAGCCGCGATTTTGCCGCGATTTTCCCGCGGGTGGTTCCCTGCGGATTTTGCAGGCTGTACTGCCGAAATCCGCAGGGTACCTGCGGAAATAATGGACATGCTCATTTTCTCAAGAAAGTTTCTCGAGAAATTCTTCTCAAGGAAATTTCTTGAGAAAAATCCACACAAGTGCGCACAGCTATTTTTTTTTTCCATAGAATTTGCTGGGAAATGTCTGCACAAAGATTGCAGACATTTCTCAAGAAATTTCTGCGGGTAAATCCGCGGGTAAAAAGGTCTAGTGCGCACAGAGCCTAAGAATGAGAAAAAACGAAAAAAAAAAACCCTCTTTGAAATTGAGCGATTCAACATTATTGTGATCACACACTTAACGAGATTCTACTTGTTTGACTAATTAATATCAATCACTGTAGAACCTGACAAACAAAAAAGATTTAAAATAATAGCACGGAAAAGGAAGGGTACAATGTAATTGGCAATAAAAGAATAAAACAGGCGAATATCTGAAAATGCTCTTCGCACTCCTGGGGGAAGTTTCTGTAGCACTCCTTCATACCAGACCTCCAGAATATCAGCTGATTTAGGAGTAACCGCACTTTGATGTTAAGAGGAGAGCATTTTAATGACTCCTGGGTGTCTGCTTTTCTGCTTACTATGTACATACCACGTGGCTTCTTCATGCTTTACTCATCTGCACGTGACCTTCCACCATGCACTTGAGGTGGCCTGATGAGGAGCAAGGAATCATTGGGGATTTAAAGAGATGCTTGTGTTTCTACCATATAATAAGATAACACTGATGAAGCCATTTTGATGGAAATCCATCAAATTTATTCAGAAAGAGCCGACTGGTAAATCACTGTTGGTTGTAATATACTAGAATGATCTAATACGTGTAACTGTACCGCAGACCGGGTCCATCTCACCTGTTTGAATTTTTTTTAGTATGGTAATGAGGTATGGTGATCATCATCACCATTTGTTTTCAATGCATAAAATTAAAGCGCTGGAGTAGTGCTTGTAATATAAGGTCCTTGCCCCATGTATTGTTGTAACCCTTCAGCATCTTCATCTATTATCCACGCCACTTCGGTCGGACTTCTCCAATTTGTGACCTGCCGGCAGCAACAGTGTTTCATGGGGGTGCCAGAGGTCCCAACTCAACACAAATATACAAAAGATTCGTCCTGGCCTCATCCTTGCCTCATTCTGGTCTCGTCTTGGCCTCATCCTTGCCTCATTTTGGTTTCATCTTGGCCCAGTTCTGGCCTCAATCTGGTCATGTTCTGCCTTGTTCAGACCTCGTTCTGGCCCTGCCTCATTCTGGCTCTCAGAAGTTACATCACAAGCGCTAAATGCATCTTTATAACTTCCTGCCAGTCAGAAGTTGCAGTCACAAGATGGTGCTGCAGCACAGGAGCGGAATAAAAAAAAGGGGAAGACAACAGAAGGTGAGAATATTACTAGAATCAGCAACCTTAGATTAAAAGTGCTACTCTGGCACTGAAACCCCCCCACAAACAGCTGGAGTGGTGTTTTAACATTGTTTTCCTAAAACAAAGGTTAGTAAAAGTTAGGAATATACACATAAGATTTTATAGTCTTTAATTTACTTAAAGGGGTTGACCACTTTTTAGTAAAGGGAACTGGTCATTAGATTAATTCTGACCAAACCACAGGCAGCATGAGTCAGAGCTTGTCATTCTCTAAATCTGTTTCAGAGGAAACAATTTGAGGCCAGTTTAAGACGTCCGTGTTTAATCAGGTACCAGTCACATGCATGGTTACGGTCACATGTATGTCATCACGTGTGACATCAGTGTTTGCATACGTTTGACAGGTACCGGGGAAAACACGTGTCTGTGAAATAAAAAGATTTTTCATATTTACCTGCTGTCTCTGGCTCTGCTGCCTCCTACTCCTGACTATCGCTCATTATATTCATCAATTATTCACCGCACTCAGGACCTTGAAGCCGGAGCATCGCAGGGGCAGCACCACTAAGGTCAGCAGCGCCGAGGTCAGCACTGCAGGGACAGGTAAGTATTCTGCAAGCATAGTGACATCCAGGAGGTCATCGGAGTTCTCAATGAACACAAATATACACACAAAGAGCAGAGACAGCAGAATAAATGTGAGTGACCGTTTTATTGTCCCAATGCCCATGTAAGATCAGAGATCTGGAGCCCTCATACTTGCGGGAGGTAAATATAGAAAATCTTTTTATAAAAAGGCCCGTGTTTTCTCCGCTACGTATCACACTGATGTCACACGATCCATGTCAGTGTGCGATCCGTGTGACACCCATGCTGCCGGAGATAAAAATGGACATGCCTGCGTGTGTATGTGCGGGGTCATGAGAGGTCACACAGTCCGTGTGAAAACACGGATGTGTAATTAACAGCAAATAATAACATGGGTACATGTGGCATCCGCTTTAAAAACGGATGTTACACGTACCTGAAACACGGACGTCTGAAACCAGCCTTCGAAACTGGTTGGGGACTATAAAAAGAGATCTGACTAGTCTGATGCAGCCCCGAGCCAACTTCCCTCCTCACTGATTCAGTTGATTGACAGGTCTTTCCTTATGATTGCTGTCACTCAACTAGAGTGGGTAGACTCTGGCTATTGACATAATTGGACTAGTCAAGTCTCTCCCTACTATACCCATCCGGCCGGTTAAATTTGACCAGAGCTGTGCAGTTCCTCTGCAATGTCATTATGAATTAAAAAGGTTGAACGTCCAACACAATTTTCCTTATGCACCCTTCATCTTCGCTCTGGCATCTGTGACAGTTCTTGAGCTCACCAGCCTTCATATTTCGTCATATGACATAAGAAGCACCCAGGATGCAGGGCGCAGAAGTGTAAACTGCCCCAGTGCAGTTGCAATGAAAGATCAGACTACATACGGGACCAGAGCAGTCCGGAGTCCAGTCTAAGAGCAGCGACACCCAACCTTGTGCAATCGCCATCCTCCTGCCCAGCCCCGTTCGCATGACGCATCCTGCATCATTCACAGGCCTCCATTGCGCACTTTGATCTGCCCGGCTGAGGGCATGCCGATCAGAGTACTGTAGTGCTCTTGTGCGGGTGTTCTTTGACCTTTTTTCAAGCCTGCGCAGTACTTTTTTCTGCCCTCAGCAGAGCAGATTAAAGTGCGCATGCACATGAGTGTAATGGAGGCCTCTCTGTGAATGACGCCCGACACATCATTCACATGGGGCTGGGCATGAGGACGGCGATGGTACAAGATGGAGGAGGTGCAGGACCGACATCAGCGACACCCATCGGACCAGACCGTGAGTATTATAAACGTGTTTTCTACGTTCTACTGAGCGGCCTGGGCTCTTATATACAGTATCCTAGAACGTAGTATATACGGGCTCACTTGTGGTGGCCACAGCTCATAAGGGGAAAAACCTGGTGACTGGCTCCCTTTAAGCATTCGAACGTCCATCAAAATATATAATCTGGACATGTAGTGTAGAATCTTGTCAGTATGCTTATAACCACTGCCTTTTTTGCCACATATTATTCTAACACCTATGCGATGGAGCATGTGTGACCACTGTCAGCTCATCAGATGGACAGACACATGGTTATACACTTTCATCACCAGGTGGCGCCATACTGTGCAAGACAATGTTAATAACTTCACAGGTTAATTTGTATTTATTACCATGTAGATTGCAAATACTAATAATTTTATTTTATATATACAGATATTTCACAAAATCTCTTTATGGATCTGCATGAAGCAAACATTGCTTGCTTTGAACCAGTGACCATTCAGTCAGCAAGAATTTAGATCATATAACGGATCATCTTTGATACAATCAGCCATACCTTACAGACATTTAGGATCACAGAAGGCATTTACACCCAGCTGCCAATGAAAGGTAATTATCTTTTGTCACCCCTTCACCTAACATTTCTGTATATTCCATACATATAATAATGACTATTGGTCCTTAATTCACTAATCCCTCACTACTCCCACATATGTAACAAATAGGCCCATCAAATAAGTAATGAATATTAATTCTAGGGATGACATTGATCAAGGCTAATGTAAAGTGCACAAAATGTGGTTTAATCAATAACCCTCAGGATAATGGCCACCCCAGACCTTTTATTAAAGGGAGCCTGTCAGGTGACACGGATAGTGTAAACTAAGCACATAGCCTTCTATAGCACAGATAATAACCGCCCCCTTATATGCTACTTTGGCTGCTCGGTGCACCCTGGTACCCAGTATACTTTCTGCTCCACCTGTTGATTTTGCATAGCCCCATCGTCCCTCATTGGTGATTAACAGTACTGGCTACGGCATGGTATCACAAAGTATCTGAAGAAACACAAATATACACACAAAGAGCAGAGACAGCAGAATAAATGTGAGTGACAGTTTTATTGTCCCAATGCCCATGTAAGATCAGGGATCTGGAGCCCTCATACTTGCTCTCAGTTTCTGTTCTGTTTCTCCAAAATAGAGACCCCAGGTAGGACATATAGTGCAAAGGAATCAGTACAGCACACTGGAATAGGAAAATGTGAATGTCTCAGGAATCGTATGGTCCTTCTGTGTGTTAGGAAACTGTATCCGGTCTCTGGTTTCTACATGAGTGCAGGTTCTGCACCTCTTCTCTTTGCAAGAAAAAGTTCCTCTTGGTCTGAGGGCATTGAGCTTCAGATCATGAGGTTTCTTAAATTAGATTTCTTGTAACATAGCAAGGGAGGATCTTTGAATATTAATTATAGCCAGTTATCCTTGTGTAGAATATGGTGGGTTTTTAGCAGTACCTCAAGCTGTGGGCTGTAGGTCACCACCAGAGGTACGCAATTAATTTAATCTTTTTCTCAATAGTGAAATAATTGACTTCTAGGGATTGTGACGGGGTATGCGACAGAGCAGTAAGGGACACCAGACCGATGAACAATCCAAGATTTAATGAGGCAGGGAGCATAAAACATCCAATATCCAAATGGTTCTTTAGAGTCCACACAAAGGAAACAGATCTGGGGCAATCCGACACAAAGGAGAATGCAACAGTCCTCAGATGCGTTCCCTAAATCCAGCAGCGTGGCAGCTGATCCTCAATGTCCAATCGTCCATGTACGGGCAAAAAAGGAGCTGGCCTGAGCACAGGTCCTCGCCCTTCACCCAACAAAGCATAACTAAGCTAAAAAACGTGTCTGAATCTCCCACCTCTCCTTAGATCCACCCCTTAACATCTGCTACTTGTAGCTACTAGTTAGAAAGAAGTTCCTAGACACAGTCTCCAGAGATTGTGTACTAGGGAAGCCCCCTGCAGAGGATAACAATATGCAACCCCACCAAATAAAGGACAATAGCTACTGCTGAAGCCTGATTGCAATATGATACAGGCTGGGAGGATAGAATGTTACAGGGATCCATGTGGCTTTAATGATCTGATCATCAATGGAGTTTGGGTGGTCACGGCTGTGGAGTCGGAGTCCACTTTGGTGGAGTCGAAGTCGGTATAAAATGGGCCAACTCCGAAAATCTATAATAAATTGGGTACAGCGGTTCAATGCAATATGTGATGAATATTTTTTCATAAGAATTTTGGAAAGTTATGAAAAGTCTTATGTCTGTTCTATTCCTGATCTAAGAATCTCAGCTTTTAGTTGAGCTGAATCTGTGCTGCACTTCAGCTACATGATAAGTAGTGAAGCTCATCCTCTACAGAGAAGGGATAAAAACAAAGAAAAATCTCAGAACTGCTGGAGACTCTGGAGAGAACAGGAAAGTAGGATTACGGTAAGCACTTCTCAAAGCAAGTCTAAACATTCAATAAACTGTACATAAATCAATAGTCCAGTATATATACACGTTCTCTCTGTATGGTTGATGCTTTAGTTTATTTTTCTTCTAAGCTCATATTTGGAGAGTTTAGCTGCTCTGATGGCTTCTATACACTATACATAGCATGTAAGGGGAAAAACTGTTCTCTAACATCAGAAATACCGCAACAAGATTGATTAGAAACACACACACACACACACACACACACACACACACACAATACTATATAGTTATAGAAGCCAAAATGTCCTGTCCTTAGTGTGACTACATGGACACTCAATGCCTAGCATGGGTAAAAGTTTCTTAAAAATTCAGCCAGACATTAAGACAGTTTGTTTATAGATGGGGGATAATCCCTGATTGTTCTACAAGACTCTTGGGAGTTTAGTATTGAAGTTTTTGTTGACTCATGTAATTGTTTTGGCCACTGAAGGCCAGACACCCATTGTATTGCTAATCTAATGTAAATTACCTCAGTGGCAATTACCTAGTCTGTGGATTTCAGACTACATGTAAATATCCTCAGTATTTCTATCCACTTCATTTAAATGAACATTATCCATGCAGCTTGAAATTCATCCAATAAGAGAAGCAACCTTGTACAACCAATCCGATAAAGGCACAGTATATCCTAAGGGAAGGTTATGACTATAAAAGGGGACTTCTTGGAGTCACCAGTGGATGGATGTTGCATGATCCAGTCTAAGCTCTTAGGAGCTGGCTAGGGGATCAGAACCAGGATGCCTTGTGGACTCGGTCTAGGGACTTTGGCTCCGACTAGAAGATCACTTGGCTACATGGCTTCAATCTAGGGACTCAGATTCCGATTGGAGACCATAACCGCAGTCTAGGGATTTCGACTCCGGCTGCCAGGATTATATCATATCATCATACCAGAGATTACTTAAGGAAGAAATCCAGGTTGGGACAATTTGGTCACCTGGCTACAGACTTTGCTGTGCTCGGTAAGTTTCCTACGCTTGCTACTATTCTTTTCTCAGAGTAGCTGGCCCTGGAAACCCCAATGCACGAACAATCTAAATCCCTGGTGAGCCAGCGGAAGGGTGATACTCTGTTGCCTGTTACATTTGTGTGTTTTGCTGGTTATGTGCTATGTGCCGGTAATTGTTTGGGGATCCAATAAAGTCTTAATATTGTGATTCCCTCACCCTGTGTTGTCTGAGTAGAGTTCCACCCACGGTTAAGGAGGTCGGCGTTCAGTTTGGATGAGCCCTGGGCCATGCTGTCTTTCTAAGGGCGGCCGGGCCAGCGGACGAGAGCACCCACTGACCGCTGTCTCTCCACACTTAGCTCTACCAGTAGTTTGCCTTCATTGCCCCCTTCCTCCTCCGCTCTTCATAGACTGTGAAGTCTCACACTGTGAAGCATTTAGTGAGCTGTACCCTGAGAGAAGCCGGAGATTGAAAGTTCACAGTAAAGCTATCGAATAGCACGTTCCAAACCTTTTATTTATCATCTTTACTAATGATTTATGCAAAGTTTGTTTTATTTCTATCCAACATTATACATACATGATTCCCTATTCTTGCAAGAATTATAATATACTTTATTTTTTTATAGGCCAAAATTATTTTGAGAGCGAATTTCTAGGATTAAAATAAGTCTAAAAATCTTCCTATGAAGTCAGCTATATCTGAGCATTTCACAGAGACTCGAGATAAAAAATATCTTGTGTGTCACTGTATGACAAGTGACCCAGAGGAAAACAAATGCTGCGATGTCAAAATCAGTGCATGCTCAGGCAGTGATAAAAATGCTCCTACTGTAGAAGAGCTTCCAATCTAAAAAGACATTTACAACGCTTCCACCCAGAAGTTTTCAAAGCTGTGACTGAAAAAGATCAGAGCAGCACCAAGATACTAGTGCCCAGTACTTCCCACCAAGTGAGATCACAGCAGCACCAAGACACCAGTGCCCAGCACTTCCCGCCAAGTGAGATCACAGCAGCACCAAGACACCAGTGCCCAGCACTTCCCACCAAGTGAGATCACAGCAGCACCAAGACACCAGTGCCCAGCACTTCCCGCCAAGTGAGATCACAGCAGCACCAAGACACCAGTGCCCAGCACTTCCCGCCAGGTGAGATCACAGCAGCACCAAGATACCAGTGCCCAGCACTTCCCGCCAGGTGAGATCACAGCAGCACCAAGATACCAGTGCCCAGCACTTCCCGCCAGGTGAGATCACAGCAGCACCAAGATACCAGTGCCCAGCACTTCCCGCCAGGTGAGATCACAGCAGCACCAAGATACCAGTGCCCAGCACTTCCCGCCAGGTGAGATCACAGCAGCACCAAGATACCAGTGCCCAGCACTTCCCGCCAGGTGAGATCACAGCAGCACCAAGATACCAGTGCCCAGCAGTTCCCACCAAGTGAGATCACAGCAGCACCAAGATACCCGTGCCCAGCTCTTCCCGCCAAGAGTGATCAGAGCAGCACCAAGATGCCAGTGCCCAGCTCTTCCCACCAAGTGAGATCACAGCAGCACCAAGATACCCGTGCCCAGCACTTCCCACCAAGTGAGATCACAGCAGCACCAAGATACCCGTGCCCAGCACTTCCCGCCAGGTGAAGGAGGCGGAAAGAGCATCTGAAACATCAGTTACAAGATATTTTGTAAGTGATAGTTACTGTAACAATGACAGCAGATATGTATAAAGACGCTCATAGAGCTTGTTGTGAAGGACGGTGAACCATGATCATTATTTGCACAACCAGCTTTTACAGCTCTTAATGGAGAAATGGCTGCTAACTTGGACTTTCTCTGGAAAGAGAAAGAATTAGAAAATTAGTGATTGAAGAAGCCCTTAACTAAAAAGATCTTAAAAAGACTGAAGAAATGCTTCACGTTTCTTAAAAAATGGAGGCCTGCACACGTCACAGAGTAAACTATTTTGCTATCAACGTTCAATTGGTTTGTGATAACAAAAAAAAAATATTACCAAGACACTGGCAGTAAAAGATACTAAAGCTCATCACACCAGCCGCTTTCTAGTTCTGCAAGATTAGGAACTCAAAAAAGAACAGGTTCTTCTATTGTAATTGACAATGCTTCACACATGATAAATACAATCAAACTGATGAATGAGAGTAATGAAGGTCAACAGCAGCTAGAAGAAAACATATTTAGTATGTGTGAGATGGAGCCACAGTCCTGTTTCTGTAACTGAGGAACAGATATTACTGCAGAAGAACAGCAGAACGATCCTTTAGAATGAGATGGTCTTGTTGAAGCGGCTACACATCGCTCCTATTTATCACATGTGCTGTGGTGTGCACAAGCTGAAGCCGGCAATAAGAGATAGTCTGCAAAAGGAACCTGCTGGAACTCTGATTGGCAAAGTGAGGAAATTGGTTATTGCTGCCAGAACCCCTAATATTGATTCCATCTTGAAGAGATGTGCTGGAAAAGGGGCAATTGTAGATCAAGCTAGTCAGTGGGGCAGCACTTATTTAACGATTGAGGGATTGCTTGAGCTGAAACTCTTTCTTGTAGATATGGCCAACCCTCAGGTAACACTAAATGAAGGTCGATGGACACAAGTGCCTGAACAGAAGGAATTGCTTCATCACACATTTACAGTGACAAAAAATTGCAAGCTGAGGATTTAATAAATAAGTGGAAGAACTTGCTGTTTTGCCTGTCCCGAAGAGGTGGTTTAATTGCAGATGGCATTTCTGCTGCAATGAAACGGAGAGAGACACTGCTATTAGAAAATAAAATTCCTCTGGTAGCTGTGTATGTGGACCCAAGTCATCGCATACTGCTTGATGATCAACAGCTTACTAAAGGAAAAGAAGCTCTGAGAGGTAGCAGTTAGGATGAGTGGCCTACAAGACTGCCAAGAGCAAGAGGACTTGGATCCTGCCAGTGCTACTGCTGCCGCATCTTCAGTCTCATCAGATGAGGAGTTTAATTTTGAAAAGTATTTGTACGACATGGAGCAGGCAAAGCGTTGCCGCAAGGAAAAAGATCCCACTCCCATAGCAAACAGTGACCATATTTCAGCAAAGTTTTTCACTTGCTCTCAAAGAAGTAGAAAAGTTCAACCATTCATCAAAACTGATTGTGCATGAGGCAATTCCTTTATACCACCCTAAGATTGTTAGAGAGGTTGCCTGTGTGGTCACCGCTTTGTCACCAACCTAAGTTAATGTAGAGAGGTTGTTCTCCAGACTTAAAATAATTAAGATTTGAGGTCATCTATGAAGGAAGATCTGATGGAGGCCATACTATTTCTCAGAACAATTTCATAGATCGCACAAATGTTATTCCGTACATTTGTTGAAAACAGTTTCCCCTCCCACTTACTGTACAGTATATTTACAATTTATTAGTGTTGTGTTCTAAACTTGTATTCCAATAAATATTTAATGTTCTATCTAAACAGTTTGATTATTGTATCAGAATAATTAAAAGTCTGATGTTACCATTTTACTACAGTAAATATATCACAAACATGAATTATTTATAAGGGAGTCAGAGTTGTGGAGTCTGAGTCGTGGAAATTGAGGAGTCGGAGTTGAAGGTTTGGCTTACCGACTCCACAGCCCTGGGGGTGGTAGCCTTGGTTGAAAAATGTCCATTGGGCTGCAGCAGACACGATTATATCGAGCATCTGGCTGTAGACTATTTAATTTTTAATATTTTCCTTGTGGAAGCTGTCCCATTAGGTTATGTGGACTTGCCAATTGTTTCTGATACACCAATGTCTGGATTGAACCATTCTGAATTTTTATGGCGGTAGCCAGGAAATTGATTTCTATTACCTGCATGCACTCATTGTACCTCTTTCCAGGCCTTTGAGAACAAAATGCCTTTTCTCCAAGACAAATATTTAATATTTTAGTTCCTTTAGTATATAGTTCCTATTTTTTTTTGTGCATGGTTGAGTCACTTGGCCTTGCTTCTATGTTCATGGTAAGACGTTTTGGCCACAATTCTTCCAGACCACTTTAGATCAGATGTCTCTGAACAGTAGATGGGTGTAGCGCTCCTCAACACCTTTTAATTTGTCAAAGAGAAGCACTGTGTGTCTTATCTGCTGCACTGTTTCCTTTGCACCTAAAGTCCTCAACGCTGCCCATTTCTTTGTGCTTCCACAAAAGAGCTTCAACAGAACATCTAGAAACCCCAATCTGCTGTGAACTCTTTACCTGGGAGACTCCCTGCTGATGCAGTATAAGTGCCTTCTTGCTCCACTCAATCTTACCATATTGTGTAACCTGGAACATGAAACAGTCTTCCTCAACCTCACCTTGGTTTCAGTTTAGCTGTTCCTCACCAAATTTTAAGCCTGAAAATGATGATCATTACCATCTGTATGGTGTAATTGGTTACTCATACACCTCACTATAATCCTCACAAATCCCTGACTTAGTACAAGTGTATTCTAGAAGGACAGATGCGGTTTTGAAGGCAAAGGGCAGTCACTCAAACTATTGATTTGATTCAGAATTTTATTTTCTTCATTCACTTTGCATGTTGTTATCTATTAAGTGACACAGCTGGAATCAGGATTTCTGCACCAACATCATGCTGTTTTCAGATGAGGTAATACAAATCTGGTGAGATTCCCTGAAGAATATCATTGTCAGAGTTGTGGTACACACGTTTCTAAATAATTCAGCATACAAGTATTAAGAAACAGTTTATTATACAAAAGAAAATGCAATGCAGCCGACACGGTAAAAATAAGGCACAAGTGTCATTCCCAACAATAGCGAGCAAAACACAAATAATGATTCTGAGCCAATACAGTATGTAATATAATACATAAAAAACCAGAACAGATGACATGTGTACATTCAATGTGGTTTATCTTTAGGAAAAAAAAAGCTTGAGGTATTTGAGTAGAGAACACTTTACTGGTCCCTGAGTACAAGATTCAGTTTTCAGCACTTGACTGTGACAAAAAAACAAAACAAAAACAAAATTCACATTTTTCACATTGTTATCGCTCCCATTACACACAACACAGTGATCCTGCTCATGTGACGCCAGTAAAAAAAAAAAAGTGATAGGCCATGAAATTTTTAGCATCTTGAAAACTGGCAAACTGAATTATTTAAGACATTTTAACACACAGTATCCCTGTGTCCATTAAATCAATATTAGTACAGAAAGTATGCATTAAAGGAAAACTGTGACTCTCTTGCAAGTTTCTTTGAGTCACACAATTATCACCTGAAACATGAAATAATCAAATGTTCCTATACTGGGTACGAAACTTTGAGGTATGGACAGTGCTGCGCATCTACACACTAGATCTCCAGCTGTGGACAAACAAGCACAATAGGGTCTAACTCAATAAACAATAAAAAGGTGAGGACTAGTTGTGCCCCTTCTCGGGTTGTGAATAACACAACCTGTAACCGGCAGCGTGTAGAAGCCATGGGCGCCAATGCCGGAAGCAATATACAGGAACAAAGAGTAGCCTGAATATCTCTGCGGTGCTGGAGATCCATGATACAAACCACCAATACGCTTGATGCAGTTAAAGGGCGCTTTATTTCAATGTGTTTCGAAGTGAACCCTCCATTTCTTTCTCAGGAAAGCCTTCAAAATACAGAGTATCGTCAGTTTAAATAAAAATAGAAAATGTTTTTCACTTTCCCTTTTTGCATTCTCTCAATTTCCTACGTTGTTTGGTTTTTTAATTTATAATAAATTGCTCATTCATCTATTGTTGTTTAGACAATATCGTGTTTTAATAAAATCACATGTAAACCTTTGAACTCTGACATAGGTTACCATGTGTTTTTTGGCGCCTTTTTGAAACTTGTGCTATACGATATATAAGCTATGCCGCTGTCTGTGCTTTATAATTTGGTGGCTTTCCTGAGGAAGAAGTGGTGTTTCACTTCAAAACACATTGAAATAAACTGCCCTTGAACTGCACAGAATGCATTGGTTTTCATCATCGATCTCCGGCAGCGCATTGGTTTTCATCATCGATCTCCGGCAGCGCATTGGTTTTCATCATCGATCTCCGGCAGCGCATTGGTTTTCATCATCGATCTCCGGCAGCGCATTGGTTTTCATCATCGATCTCCGGCACCGCATTGGTTTTCATCATCGATCTCCGGCAGCGCATTGGTTTTCATCATCGATCTCCGGCAGCGCATTGGTTTTCATCATCGATCTCCGTCAGCGCATTGGTTTTCATCATCGATCTCCGGCAGCGCATTGGTTTTTATCATCGATCTCCGGCAGCGCATTGGTTTTCATCATCGATCTCCGGCAGCGCATTGGTTTTCATTATCGATCTCCGGCAGCGCATTGGTTTTCATCATCGATCTCCGGCAGCGCATTGGTTTTCATCATCGATCTCCGGCAGCGCATTGGTTTTTATCATCGATCTCCGGCAGCGCATTGGTTTTTATCATCGATCTCCGACAGCGCATCGATTATCATCGATCTCCGACAACGCATTGGTTTTTATAATCGATCTCCGGCAGCGCATCGATTATCATCGATCTCCGACAGCGCATTGGTTTTTATAATTGATCTCCGGCAGCACATTGGTTGTTATCATCGATCTCCGGCAGCGCATTGGCTTTTATCATCGATCTCCGGCAGTGCATCGGTTATCATAGATCTCCGACAGCGCATTGGTTTTTATCATCGATCTCCGGCAGCGCATCGGCTTTTATCATAGATCTCCGGCAGCGCATCGGCTTTTATCATCGATCTCCGGCAGCGCATCAGTTTTTATCATTTATCTCCAGCAGCGGACAGATATCCACACTACTCTCTTTGTTCCTGTATATTAGATCTCAGGCAGTCACAGGTTGTCTTTTCTGGATAACTCTACTTCATGGGGCAATAGAATTTAGCTCCACAAGTATTATAATTTTCTTCCATGTGGACGTATTATGATTTGTTTTCTTAGTAGTAAAGCATTTTGGAAATTAGTGAAATATGTTCATGGACAGCAATGTATGCCATTGTTTCTCAAGTTTATAAAGGTCACAAAAGTACAATAATACAATTGTGATTGAATGCTATTGACCCAAATGGGGGAGATTGCTTGTTACCAGTGGTGGTTACAAAAATGCTGCACGATTGGTCCATTATGAATTGTCAGTTGCACAATTAAAAATAAAGCAATAAGAGATGGATGAAATTTGGAAAAGCTGCGGATCTAATCCAATATAGCAGCCAGGAAGAGGTATACAAGTATCAATGGAATGTAGGGAATATGTAACAGGTTAGGATCAGGGCTGTGGAGTCGGAGTCGTGGACTCGGAGCTCATTTTGGTGGAGTCGGTATAAAATGCACCGACTCCGACTCCTAAAATATATAATAAATTGGGGACAGGAGTGCAATGCAGAATGTGCTGAATATTTTACTAAATAATAACATTTAGTATAATGCTTATATTTAAGTGAAACATTTATTGTAGTACAATGTGAACATCAGACATTGAATTGTTTTTATGATACAATAATCAAGATATTTGGATAGAACATAAAATACTTATTGGAATACAACTTTAGAACACAAACTAATAAATTGTAAATATGTAATATATATATACATATATATATATATATATACATACATACACACAGTGTATATACACACACAAGATATATATGTAATCTACTGTATATTACATAGTGTATTACATATTTACAATTTATTACAGTTTTTTGTGTTCTAAAGTTGTATTCCAATAAATATATTTTATGTTCTATCCAAATATCTTGATTATTGTATCATAAAAATTATTAAATGTCTGATGTTCACATACACATATTCATGTACTACAATAAATTTTTCACCTAACTATAAGCAATATATGTAGGAGTCGGAGTCGGAGTCGGAGCAAGAGAATTTGAGGAGTCGGAGTCGGAGTCGAAGGTTCGGCTTACCGACTCCACAGCCCTGGTTAGGATATTGTTTATACAGCAGGATTGTTATGTAAGACTAAAGGTGCATTTAGACACAATGATTTTGGCCCATCAACACCTTTATTTAGCACCTTTCGACTATATCCAAGACATTTGATGCTTGATAAATGATCTGATCATACAAGCCGGTGAATAATGGGGGCAGGACGATCACAAATACGATTGTTCTACACATTCAGTATCAGGTTATCAGCTGCACATCACTCATTTACATGGGTGATTATATCATTTATGGAAAATCATCAAACGAACTAGCGTTTTGCTTGTTTGTTGGCTAATCACTATCATGTATATACCAGTCGGGTAATTGGGATCAAGATTGATATTTCCCCTAGCTTAAACAGCCTGATGAAAGATGAACAAAATTTATTAGGTCACCAAGTTAATGCGGAGATCTGATGTAGGGACCGTAGACCCTGATTCCAGTGATGTGTCACTTACTAAGCTGTGTGTTGCTGTTACAGTAAAATCAGTGTTTTTTCAGTAATAAAATATAATATTTACTCATTTATATAGCACTATTAGTGCCACAGCGCTTTACATACATTGGCAACTCTGTCCCAATTGGGGATCACAATCTAAATTCCCTAGCAAGAGATTATCACTAAAGGATTATATGTCTCATGCCTCTTCGTGCAATCATGCTCTCACCAGTGATTGGCAACTTTCTGTAAATATACAGTGTCCATAGGAAGCTGCCAATCAGTGGTGAGAGCGAGGTTATACACAGGAAGCTGCCAATCAGTGGTGAGGGCGAGGTTATACACAGGAAGCTGCCAATCAGTGGTGAGGGTGGGGTTATACACAGGAAGCTGCCAATCAGTGGTGAGGGCGGGGTTATACACAGGAAACTGCCAATCAGTGGTGTGGGCGGGGTTATACACAGGAAGCTGCCAATTTCTGTTGTGAGTGGGATTATACACAGCTGAACATACAGAATCCTGCACCAGAGAAAACTGATTCTATCACAACTGCCGCACCCAGTGAACTAAGTGACACATTGCTGGAATTAGTGTCTCTGTCTCCACATCATGCTGTTGTCAAGTTACATAGCAAAAACAAGGGGATTGATTTGTTTTAAGAGTAGCATGTCTCTTACTAAATTTGGCACAACTTAGGCTATTTGTGCAGTTTACAGTAAAATGTAGGAGCCGACCTAGATTTTTGCAATAATCTATGCAAATTTCTGGAGTAAATTATGGTAAATCTGTCAGACTTGGTAGAACCCTCACAATAAGGCACCCCAGCTTTTTAATTTAGGATTGGGATCAAAATGCATAAACAAAAAAAGTAAGTTCCACAAAAGTTTTTCACCTTAAGGTAGAAACCTGGCTTTCACTGATAAATGTATACTGCAGTAAAATCGTAACAGAATCCTTGTGATTAAAATTCCAACAGAGAATCCATTGGGTTGTGCGACAGATACGGTGACCTGCGAGTTTACGTAAACTCCTGATATGTACCTGCAGGGAGAGATATTTAAGGTTAGGTTCACATTACACGGTGCTCGCTAGTGATCACTACGTCAGGGTTTTTGTTGGAATCTGAAGCCATCCTGTTTTTCGGGGATTCCAATAGAAACCCCACATAATGCTCAGCGGTGTGAGAACATAGCGTTACCTCTGGGTAAGAACGGCTCTTCTCTGAGAGTCTCCATAGTCATCACCATCAGTGGTGCTTCACAGCTTGGGTGTGAATTTTACTGCCTAACCCGACTCCCCTTGTGGTTGACATGGAAGATTTAATATGTAAAAGATCGGTATAAAAGGCACAAGAATTTTAACTGATGCCTTCCCTTCTTCCTATTCGCACTGTTGTGCAGAGGTAATGGCGGACTATTGCTATTATTTTTTATTTGGAAAACATTGATTTGCTGCTCACATTTGTCCAATTGTATAATAATTCTCTGCTAAGCCAAGCAAAGCAAACGGCAGGATAAAAAATAATGAAAACATCGGTACATGGAGGGAGCGGCAAGTCTGCTCAATACAGAAATGCTAAATGATCACGGGGATAGTGGTTTCGTGTCATCAGTAAAATGCCTCAAGCTCACACAGTACTCAGTATCCGAATGTGACACCTCATGCACGTTAACCCCTGAAAGACCATGCTTGGAGCTGGCAGTGCAGTCATATAGAGTAACGTGCACAGCATTCATTCACAGCTATGCATTTCCAATTGGTCAGGCTCACATTGCAAGGCTACAATTACTCATCAGTGCAAAATATTCCTGAGTTACACAGAAAGAACTGCGACGCACTACATATTAAAGTTCTACCTGAAGCGACAAAAGAGTGGTCAAAAAAGCCAAAATTACAAAAAGAGAAGAAAAAAAGCAATAAAAACAGTCCTTCAATCCAACTACTAACACTAAAGTAAAAAACACATAAAAACAAACATTCCAATCGGCTCTTCATAAAAGGAAACGTACCAAAAAGGTTAATAAGTATCATTACACCACAATAATGAAATCAGGTGGACAGCAATAAAATTGGCTGTCGATATCTATATATGAGAGGATTTTCTACTGGCTTTATGATGCCCTAACACACATGGATCTCAGCGAATGCAGCACAGAGGAATCCACAGGTATTAGGAAGAGTGTGCATAACTCCAATCATCAAACACAACAAAATAATAAAATGCAAAAAATGTCGACCTCATGCTGCACGACACATGCACTACAGAAGGCACCCAAATCTAACAGCTCGGCTCTTTGGTAAGTCTGAGGTTTGTTTAGTTGGAAGCATAGTCTTGACTCCACAGCGGCCTTGGGTGGGAGTTGTTGTGAGGCCAGTTTGGACTGTGATGATTCCCTGGTGGTGTTGAATGAAAATCTAGAAAGACAATGAAGACAAAGCTTTTATAAAGTTTTCTCCATTTATTATTGAAATAGTATCTACGGTTAGGATCTTTGCACATGCATGGATGCAAAAGCATGGCCTTTACTTTTCCTGCATTAGGAAGAATACGAGACGTAAACCCAGAGAACACCCCTCCGAAAAACTTAAAACAAGAGACATTTGTTGTAATAGTAAAACTAACTTCACTTTTTTAGTAAAGGGCAATGCACTGGTATTAATACTTACTATTCGTTGGTGCAGACGGAGGAGGGGAGCGTGGGATAAACGCTGGGTGATTAACAGTCTCTTTTGGTGAAAGCACTGAAAAAAGGAAAAGAAATATTACAGAACTGTGAAATTAGGAGACTGAACTATACTTGTATAATTGTGTTTGTACTTACCGAGAATAGCAATGGCCGCGCCGGCTAAGAGAGCAAACAAGGTGAAGAAGAACACCGGATAAGAGTCCAAAAAGGTCATGTAAAAGCCGTGCTCCCCGGTATAAGGCACTGCAGGAGAGGAACACAGCGTAGTATAAGATGCGGTGCAAGACAAGTCGATAATTTGGCTTAGGTTTGTCACTGCAAACTAACATATATGGTGCTGTTTATAAGGCAATAAAAGCCTGCAATGCTTATCGTGGTGGTCATAATAGAGATCTTTATCTTACGCGCCTAACCAGTTTTTTATTTGCTTTATTATAAAATTCCCTACCATTCTCCCCATTCTGCTATTCCATCTAGCGGTTCTGATTTTTTTTTGCTTTCTCTCCTGTGACATTTAATTGGAGGTAAATCTTAAATGGGACATTTAACTGAGGAGGATCTTGCAGTTACTTTCCCGCAGCCTCTGAAACAGGAGGTCATCATGAGGACGTCCCAAATCAACCACGGTGATATGATGGAGGGAAGAAGTGATGGCAATTGTGTCCCCACTGTGCTCCATCTTCAGTCCCTACCGTCACATAGCTTCAGTCCCCGCCACCTCATTCACTAAAACAAGACGTCATCATGGTGAGGGGCAGAAGCGGGGTGATAGCAGTGCCACCCCCTGATGACAGAAGCTGTGCTGAGCCTTTTCTGACACTCAACCTTCTTCTATCATCGCCCCTTGAAGTCTCATTTCAGTGAAAGAGCGGGTGGGGACCGAAACTGCAGGTGGTCATGAAAAGCGCTGCGGGCATCTCTCTCTGCCTCCAAGATGGTAAAAGCTACACACATACATACCATTAAGTGGGCCTGTTGCTGCCATAAGTCTGATGGGAACATCTATGGTTTGCTCTGACATGTAACTGGACACAGAAAGTGATGTGGATGATGATCCCCGATTTAAAGCCTGCACATCAGTAATGCCAACTTCATATGTTACAAAGCTGGGCACTCCAGAGGACCTTTCTTTCTGATACACAGTCACCACCGGAGATCCAACCTTCACCTGTCGGAAAAGATCACAGAAGCTTAGACAGATTATATTCTGTAGAATGTGAAACTGTAATAGGGGGAAGAGAGCGAAGCATTTCAGGTTGTCCGCTCATCACACATGTAACAATAACATCTGGCCACTAGGTGTCAGTAACAGTCTCTTTTGGTCTGAATTTAATAAGTGTTGAAAAACAAAGTTTGAATAATTTTATATAAACCGTGATGTATTTAACAGAAGAATTGTGCAGTGAAAATGTAACTTTGTTGCGGGATTGGTAAAATACTTTTAATACATCATCGCTCTGTCACTTAAGCTGATGTAAGGAGTGGTCTGTTGCTACGGAGACGGAGCTGGCACTGGATGTGCGTCGTGTGAGCTCCTGGGAGAGACAGAAAGAAAAGGAAGGATCTGAAGTAGCGATCCTAATCCATTGTATACTGCAGCAAATCGGTGCTCCTGTGAACAGTGACACCTGGAACAGTCAACCTCTGCCCCCGTTCAGTGGCAAGAGCGGAGAGGCCCAGCATCTGGTTAGCAGCAGAAGGCGGCGGCCATCTTGTGAGGAGTGATGCAGCGCCTGTAGAGGGCAAAGTACCCTGTGTTACAACCCAGGATGAGGTACCTTGTTCTCATCCACCTGGACTGAAGGCTATTTGACCGATCCAGCGAGCTAGTTATGGGTAGATAGGTAATTGGACTAATTATTATTATTTATTATTAGAATAACTTCTTTAATGGATGTGTGTCAGCAAAGACTGAACAGCCCGTGGTGAAGATGTCAAGGCCTCAACTATCCGGATTGGATCATCTACAGAGATGGCTGATTAACAAAGTGGGAACAGACAGGCTCCTGTGATTGGGAATGAAGTATGGTTGTTCTGATGTTATAGTTGTTATGAGAATTTGATGTATATTTGCCCTCGCTGCGCACCTGAGAAAGGCAACACCGGGATCCCGGAGGGTTAATTGGTTGGGGTAGAATTAACATTGTGAACCAGGAGAAAGGACATATATCACGGCTTCCCTGTAGAAACTAGCCCTGTTTAGGTCCGGTCACATTTAGGGGAGGGAGCGGCATTGTTGGCCCAAGGGAAGACCCCCTGTCACTGGGACCAGAGATATGTGGGAAATGTCATGGAAGGGAAAGACATAGATTTCTCCTTGTATATACGCTGCTGGGGTTAGGGTTATTGTTTACTCCATTTATGTTAAGTTACTTATTTTTTCCTCCCCATAAAAACAGGGGCGAGTTATTTTTAATAAATCTTGTTATTATTGTACCGGCTTGAAGGCTCGGCCTTTGCTGTCAGTGACACCACTGTACTGAAACGGATCCGGGTCCCCACAGTTATAGGGGACCGTTACACAGTGATATCCACTTTACAAAACCAACATTTTAAAATGTACATGATAAAGTCCAGTTTCCTAGGTTAATAATAACACGTTATCTATAAGAATCGGATACTACACAGATTAACTGTATGGGATCTAAGTCTGCACACCCATAGACTTGAATAGGAGCGTCAAATCTGACAATTGGATTGCATGCATGCTGCAATCTTTTTACATGAAAAATTGTTTAAAAGAACTGAAGTCCTCAGTGGTTGATACCTTTTAACGGTAACTGAAAAGATGGTAATAATAGCAGCTCCAGACTACTCAGGTCTCTTCATCAGGCATGGTAAGAGACCTGAGTAGTCTCGAAAGCTTGCTATTATTACCATCTTTTCAGTTAGCCATTAAAAAGATATCAACCACTAAGGACTTCAGTTCTTTTAAACAATTTTTTATCTCTACTGGCTAACACGGTACAAAGATATATATTTTATCTTTTTACATGGACAGTTAATCCATGTGAAAAAATGGTCATCTGAACAGCACTATTGGATCCCATCAGTGGCTGTCCGATTTTCTGAGCCAGCAGACGGCAGTATTATATGATCAACTGAACAAGCTCTAGTGCGCAGTTCCCTCTGGACTAGCTGCTTTCATGTCTTCTAAAAACATTGCATACAGCGGGATTCCTGCTCTTCTTTCCCTGCGAAGCACACAATGTATGGCGACATACAGCACTACTAAGCTGTGTGGCTGCGAATCCTGCACTGAATAGAGGGTCTTGAAGCTGCGGACCCCTGTCTGTCGCTAAGGTGAATACTTCTCACTCCTCCACAATCCATAGTGATTAATAGGAGGGGTGTAACACTTCACTGAGCTGTGCTGGCAGTTCATCCTGCACAATCCATAGCGATTAATAGGAGGGATGTAACACTTCACTGAGCTGTGCTGGCAGTTCATCCTCCACAATCCATAGTGATTAATAGGAGGGGTGTAACACTTCACTGAGCTGTGCTGGCAGTTCATCCTCCACAATCCATAGTGATTAATAGGAGGGGTGTAACACTTCACTGAGCTGTGCTGGCACTTCATCCTCCACAATCCATAGTGATTAATAGGAGGGATGTAACACTTCACTGAGCTGTGCTAGCACGTCATCCTCCACAATCCATAGTGATTAATAGGAGGGGTGTAACACTTCACTGAGCTGTGCTGGCACTTCATCCTCCACAATCCATAGTGATTAATAGGAGGGATGTAACACTTCACTGAGCTGTGCTGGCAGTTCATCCTGCACAATCCATAGTGATTAATAGGAGGGGTGTAACACTTCACTGAGCTGTGCTGGCAGGTCATCCTCCACAATCCATAGCGATTAATAGGAGGGATGTAACACTTCACTGAGCTGTGCTGGCAGTTCATCCTCCACAATCCATAGGGATTAATAGGAGGGGTGTAACACTTCACTGAGCTGTGCTGGCAGTTCATCCTCCACAATCCATAGTGATTAATAGGAGGGATGTAACACTTCACTGAGCTGTGCTGGCAGTTCATCCTGCACAATCCATAGTGATTAATAGGAGGGGTGTAACACTTCACTGAGCTGTGCTGGCAGTTCATCCTGCACAATCCATAGGGATTAATAGGAGGGGTGTAACACTTCACTGAGCTGTGCTGGCAGTTCATCCTCCACAATCCATAGCGATTAATAGGAGGGGTGTAACACTTCACTGAGCTGTGCTGGCAGTTCATCCTCCACAATGCATAGCGATTAATAGGAGGGGTGTAACACTTCACTGAGCTGTGCTGGCAGTTCATCCTGCACAATCCATAGTGATTAATAGGAGGGGTGTAACACTTCACTGAGCTGTGCTGGCAGTTCATCCTGCACAATCCATAGGGATTAATAGGAGGGGTGTAACACTTCACTGAGCTGTGCTGGCAGTTCATCCTCCACAATCCATAGCGATTAATAGGAGGGGTGTAACACTTCACTGAGCTGTGCTGGCAGTTCATCCTCCACAATCCATAGTGATTAATAGGAGGGGTGTAACACTTCACTGAGCTGTGCTGGCAGTTCATCCTCCACAATCCATAGCGATTAATAGGAGGGGTGTAACACTTCACTGAGCTGTGCTGGCAGTTCATCCTCCGCAATCCATAGCGATTAATAGGAGGGGTGTAACACTTCACTGAGCTGTGCTGGCAGTTCATCCTGCACAATCCATAGTGATTAATAGGAGGGATGTAACACTTCACTGAGCTGTGCTGGCACTTCATCTTGGTGTGACCAAGATAGATCAGAGATTGGTTTTTCGCCAGAGTGGATGTCGAGTTCAGGAGGCACCAGAAGTGGCGGCTCATAAGTGGAGAAAGATAAATCTTTATCTGATGAGATATAATACAAAATGTGTTAATTAACTGATTTATGCAAAGTTTGTTGAGATGCCAGTGACCATCTAAGGCCAGACAGGGATCTCCCCCCCCCATTACTGGGACCTCACCATTAGCTCTTGCAGACTTATACTATTCCATGTATTACAATATCGACCACTCCCTTTAATGGTCTCAATACCCCTGGAGCAGTGGTTTCAAAACAAATGCAAGAATGGTCGCAGCTTGTCTCATGAAAACAAGCGCTTTTCAGATTAAAGCCAGCCCTGCGTTTAGTAGATCGTCCAGCCTCAGAAACCCCCAGCAGTCGTTTGTCATCTAACGAGAAACCGCAGCGATCAAGCAAGACCAGGGCCAGCTTCAATGTAAAAGGGCTTCATGAGACAATCCCTTTCATTGACTGCCATACATAGTAACTGCATACATATCGAGACGGGAAAAGTGATTTTCCTGTGGAATAAGTCAGCAGCCTATTGTAAAAGGAAATATTACCGCAAAATAAAGTGCAACCTTTTAAGGACTCTGAGGGGGCCGAGGTAAGACTTTTAGGATTGAGTCTGATGTTCCTATTATCACCGGGCATCGATAAACCAAGAACAAATAGGTGGATTCCAACTTCACTGCGACCTGTGAAGGATGATCAGTATTAGAGCGCTCACCTCCAGATTGTTCAGAATCTCAGCTGCTCCAAATATCTTAATGTCGGCCGTTGTGTAATGATTACTTAGAACAATTTCCTTCTGATTAGCATAAAAGCCGGGATACACGGACGCGAGCGCGCTGATCTGCTCCCGGTAGACGTGATTCCCAAGTATGCTTGCGGTTACAGTCAGAGACATGTCCCCCATGCTGAGATGCTTTAGCTGGCTCTCGGAAAGCTGCTGTCTTGTGAGGGAACAGGTGTAGTGACCTAGATATTGTAGAGATAAGATCATGTTCAGCTGGGATGAGGCCGTTATGACAGCAAAGAATTAGAAATATGTCTCAAGATAAGTGGCAGACACAAGGCACAGCATTGACAACAGTAGCTTAATAACCTGTTCACAATGTATTAACCCCTTCAGTCCCGGGGCACTTTCCGTTTTTGCGTTTTTGCTCCCCTTCTTCCGAGAGCCGTAACTTTTTTATTTTTCCGTCAACCTTGCCATATGAGGGCTTGTTTTTTGTGGGACAAGTTGTACTTTTAAATTGAACCATAAGTTTTACCATATAGTGTACTGGAAAACAGCAAAAAAATTCCAAGTGTGGAAAAACTGCAAAAAAAGTGTGATGGCACAATAGTTTTTGGGATGTTTTATTCACGGTATTCACTATATGGTAAAACTGATGTGTGGGTATGATGCCTGAGGTCGGTGCGAGTTTGTAGACACCAAACATGTATAGGTTTACTTGTATCTAAGGGGTTAAAAAAAATTCACAAGCTTGTCCAATAAACGTGGTGCACGTTTTGCGCCATTTTCTGAAACACGTAGCGTTCTCATTTTTCTGGATCTATGGCTCAGTGATGGCTTATTTTTTGCGTCTCAAGCTGTCGTTTCTAATGGTACCATTTTTGCGCAGATGCTACGTTTTGATCGCCTGTTATTGCATTTTGCGTAAAACTTGCGGCGACCAAAAAACGTAATTTTGGTGTTTTGAATTTTTTTGCCACTACGCCGTTTACCAATCAGATTAATTGATTTTATATTTTGATAGATCGGGCATTTCTGAACACGGCGATACCAAAGATGTGTATATTTATTCATTTTTTAACCCTTTAATTTTCAATGGGGGGAAAGGGGGGGGTGATTTGAACTTTTTTTTTTTTTTAAAACTTTTTTTTAATTTTTTTTTTTATTTTACTAGTCCCCCTAGGGGGCTATAGCAATCAGCAATCCGATCGCTCTTATCTATCTGCTGATCACAGCTATACAGCTCTAAACAGCAGATTTAGTCACTTCCTGTTTCTCTCTGCTCTCAGCCGAGGGAAAACGAAAGTGAAACTTCATAGCTTCAGGCGTCATCACATGACCCTGTGCTGCGATGGCAACCACCGAAAGTCACGTGATCACGCACGTGACTTCCAGTGGGGGCAGCGGCAAGTAAAAATCATGACCGCGCACATATAGATCTCGCTGCCAGACTTTGTTAAATGTTGCGAGTGGAAGCGATTCCACTCGCAAAATGCAGGCACACATGTCAGCTGTTGAAAACAGCTGATGTGTGCTGACCGTCTGCCCGCGGCAGGGGGCGGGGCTTAACGGGACACGCTCCATGACGGATATATCCGTCCATGGTCGTGAAGGGGTTAAACAAAAATGGCAAATTAAAATAGAGAAATTGGAAAAACTGAAATCCTGTTTAAATATAACTAGGACCTCACAGTAAAAGTGAGGAAAAAAAGAAATGTTGCAGACATTCATACACCTGACTCAATATAAAGGTGCAATTCAAGTAATAATTATTTCAAATAAAAAACAACAAAACTGAATACAGTGGAACCTTGGATTAAGAGTAACTTGGTGAGAGCGTTTTGCAAGACAAGCAAAGCTTTTTAAAAATGTGTAACTTGGTTTAAGAGCAATGATTTGCAATAAGAGCAAATACTCACTGCACACACTTGCGGTTCTGTCATTAGACCCACTCTGAGCCACTCTGTGTAGACCTACTGGAGGTAACTTTCTGCACATATGTATTGTATATAGTATACCATTGTACAGTATATACTATATAGCAGTGATGGCGAACCTATGGCACGCGTGGCAGCGTGGGGGGAACGCACATGGCAGCGTGGGGTGGGGGGGCGAACGCACATGGCAGCGTGGGGTGGGGGGGAACGCACATGGCAGCGTGGGGTGGGGGGGGAACGCACTTGGCAGCATGGGGTGGGGGAGGGGGAACACCTGCCAGCTTGGGGTGGGGGAGGGGGAACGCACATGCCAGCATGGGGTGGGGGAGGGGGAACGCACATGCCAGCATGGGGTGGGGACATGCATGCCAGGATGGGGGAAACATGCATGCCAGGATGGGGAAAACATGCATGCCAGGATGGAGGAAACATGCATGCCAGGATGGGGGAAACATGCATGCCAGGATGGGGAAACATGCATGCCAGGATGGGGAAAACATGCATGCCAGGATGGGGAAAACATGCATGCCAGGATGGAGGAAACATGCATGCCAGGATGGGGAAAACATGCATGCCAGGATGGGGAAAACATGCATGCCAGGATGGAGGAAACATGCATGCCAGGATGGAGGAAACATGCATGCCAGGATGGAGGAAACATACATGCTAGGATGGGGAAAACATGCATGCCAGGATGGAGGAAACATGCATGCCAGGATGGGGAAAACATGCATGCCAGGATGGAGGAAACATGCATGCCAGGATGGAGGAAACATGCATGCCAGGATGGAGGAAACATACATGCCAGGATGGAGGAAACATACATGCCAGGATGGAGGAAACATACATGCCAGGATGGAGGAAACATACATGCCAGGATGGAGGAAACATACATGCCAGGATGGAGGAAACATACATGCCAGGATGGAGGAAACATACATGCCAGGATGGAGGAAACATGCATGCCAGGATGGAGGAAACATGCATGCCAGGATGGAGGAAACATGCATGCCAGGATGGAGGAAACATGCATGCCAGGATGGAGGAAACATACATGCCAGGATGGAGGAAACATACATGCCAGGATGGAGGAAACATACATGCCAGGATGGAGGAAACATACATGCCAGGATGGAGGAAAGATGCATGGCAGGATGGAGGAAACATGCATGCCAGGATGGGGAAAACATGCCACGATAGGGTACATTTACCAGGAAGGGGTTCATTTACCTGGATGGGGGAAAATTAACCAGGATTGGGAACATTTACCAGGATGGAGGACATTTACCAGGAATGGGGTACTTACCATGATGGGTGAACATTTACAAGGATGGGCAATATGTCAGGATGGGGTACATTTACCAGCATGGGGGGGAACATTTACCAGGATGGGGCCGTGATGGGGACAAATATACCAGAATGTAGGAAATATATATCAGGATGGGGGACACGTTTACCAGGAAGTGGCCGAGGAAGGGGGACAGAACTACACAATGAAGGGGGAGGGGAGCAACTCGTACGTCTTTATGGGATTTCAAGATGTTCAGACTTTGAAATGTAGATGTGGGTTACAGGGTGACCTCTGATTGCATTCCAGGCTAAAATCTCTGTCTAATATGCTGCCATTTTTTCCAGAAAGATCAATCCAACTGCTGTGTCTGGAAAGGGCAGGGGCTCATCTTCAATGTGTGTTAAGCATGTATGAGCATGGTGCCCCCTGCTGAAGAGAAGACGGCAAAGGTAAGGTTACAATTAATTATTTACATAATAGGATTGGTTGGCACTTCGGAAAAAAAATTGGGTTTAGGGCTACAGTTTGGGCACTCAGCCTGTAAAAGGTTCGCCATGACTGCTATATAGCATGTTATCAATTTGCATTTGTGGATACAGTATTGTACTTTCTTTCTGCTGACCAGTACAGCCCATTGCTTGTACTGTAGTTAATTGCCTGTGCAGTATTCTTACCACATATTTGGCTTAGTTCTGCCCTTATTTTGGGGATAATAGATTTTGTGTCTATTTTTTGTGTACTGTATTAGAATAAAGGTTGTCATATTTATACATCATTTTTTCTCTCTGTAGTCCACCTCCCGCACACCAACAATTCTATTGTAAGCTAACGAGCAGTTTAGTTTTATATGTGCTTTACTGTACAGTATTTTGTATCAGTGTACTGTAATAATTGTATATGAATACAGTACATTATTTTGTATTACTGTATTAAGTTTGTATAAATACAGTAAATATTTTTGGGTTGTGGAACGAATTGCCTGCGTTTCAATTATTTCCTATGGGAAAATTTGCTTTGATATAAGAGTAACTTGGTTTAAGAGCTCACTCCCGGAACCAATTATGCTCGTAATCCAAGGTTCCACTGTATAAATAAAATGAAAAAATGTATGATGAAAAGCAAGCTGTGATAATTCAAAATAAAGTCACGCCAAGTGGTAATCAGTAAACAAACGTGATTATACTAAGGAGCACCGGAGGATTATTTCTGTAGTGCACTGAGCACTATTACTAAGATTTATGGAATATTCTGCAGATCACCTCCATTATCTGGCATAAAAGGATGTGTTAGATTTGGTAAAAATAACTAATTGACAACAGATAATCTGCTATAACCCAACTACCGATTGACTTCTTTTTACCTCTACAGAAAATTATCAGTAATGTTCCTAATGTAAAGTGAGGAAAATAAGTATTTCATCCTCTGCCGATTTTGCAGTTTTCCCACCTACAGAGGATGGAGAGGTTTGTAATATTTATCATAGGGAACATCAACTGTGACAGACAGAATCCCTCCCAAAAATCCACAAAACCATATTGTATGATTTTTAAATAATTAAATTTGCATTTTATTGCATGAAATAAGTATTTGATCACCGACCAACCAGCAGGAATTCTGTCTCACAGACCTGGTATTTTTTCTGTAAGGCTACTTTCACACATCAGTTTTTTTCCATCAGGCACAATCCGGAAAAAAACGGATAAAATTGATCCGGCGCCGGATCCGTTTTATCCCCATTGATTTGTATTAGCGCCGGATTGTGCCTGATGGCCTTGCGTTGCATCTGGTTTTTGCCGGATCCGTCATAATTGCCTAAAGCAGCGGCCGGAGGCAACATATCTTGTAACGTTTTTTTTTGTCCGGCAAAAAAAACGCATCGTGCCGGATCCGGCGTGTTTTACAATGGAAGCCTATGGACGCCGGATCCGGCATAATGCGGCAAAAAAAGAATTTTGTTTACTTACCGTAAATTCTTTTTCTTATAGTTCCGACATGGGAGACCCAGACCATGGGTGTATAGCTTCTGCCTCCGGAGGACACACAAAGTACTACACTCAAACGTGTAGCTCCTCCCTCCGGGCTATATACACCCCCTGGATGACAATCTAACCAGTTCAGTGCAAAAGCTGAAGGAGGACATCCACCCATAAGTAGAGATAGAGTAAAACTCGGAAAAACCGGAACCTCTGTCTACAACAACAGCCGGTGATAACACACGGAACAAGAACTGCCAACAGGCAACAGGGAGGGTGCTGGGTCTCCCATGTCGGAACTATAAGAAAAAGAATTTACGGTAAGTAAACAAAATTCTCTTTTTCTTCATCGTTCCTTATGGGAGAGACCCAGACCATGGGACGTCTCAAAGCAGTCCATGGGTGGGAAATAAACCAAACTGAGAAGTAGGCAAAACCTAACTTCACAAATGGGCGACAGCCGCCTGAAGGATGCGTCTGCCCAAGCTCGCATCTGCCGAAGCATGAGCATGCACTTGGTAGTGCTTCGAAAAGGTGTGCAGACTAGACCAAGTGGCAGCCTGACAAACCTGCTGAGCCGTAACCTGGTGCCTGAAAGCCCAGGAGGCACCGACAGCTCTGGTCGAGTGCGCCTTAATCCCTGGCGGTGGGGGCACCTGAGAACACTGGTAGGCATCGGAGATGGCCGACCTAATCCAACGAGCTAGGGTCGGTTTAGAAGCCGAGAGACCGTTGCGCTGACCCGTGGTTAGCACAAAAAGTGAGGTGCACCGCCTAAAAGCGGCGGTGCGTGACACATAGATTCGGAGCGCCCACACCAAATCCAAGGTATGCAACGCCTTCTCAAAGCGATGCACAGGGGCCGGACAAAGGGAAGGCAACGAAATGTCCTGGTTAAGGTGGAAAGAAGACACCACCTTAGGGAGAAAATCCGGAGTCGGACGGAGAACCACCTTGTCTTGGTGAAACACTAAAAAAGGTGACTCCGAAGAGAGCGCAGCCAAATCAGAGACTCTCCTGAGAGAAGTTATGGCTACTAGAAAAACCACTTTCTGTGAAAGTCTAAACAAAGGAACCTCCCTAAGAGGCTCAAAGGGGGGTTTCTGTAAGGCCGTGAGGACCAGATTAAGATCCCAGGGATCCAAAGGCCGCCGGTAAGGAGGAATGATGTGAGATGCGCCCTGCATGAAGGTGCGCACCTGAGCCAGTCGGGCGATACGCCGCTGGAATAATACCGACAGAGCCGACACCTGTCCCTTGAGGGAATTGAGGGACAGTCCTAGCTGCAGACCGGACTGTAGAAAGGACAGGATGGTCGGCAAGGAGAACGGCCAAGGAGCATGGTCGGAAGAGCGACACCAGGACAGGAAAATCTTTCAAGTCCTGTGGTAAATCTTGGCCGAGGAAGACTTCCGAGCCTGAGTCATAGTGGAGATGACCTCAGAAGGAATGCCTGAAGCCGTCAGGATCCAGGACTCAAGAGCCACGCCGTCAATCTGAGAGCCGCAGAATTCTGGCGGAAAAACGGACCTTGAGAGAGAAGGTCTGGGCGGTCCGGGAGATGCCACGGCATTTCTACGGACAGACGGAGCAGGTCTGGGTACCAAGCTCGCCTGGGCCAGTCTGGAGCGATGATTATGACCCGACGGCCCTCCATTCTGATCTTGCGCAGAACCCTGGGCAAGAGCGCTAGAGGGGGAAACACATAGGCCAGACGGAACTGGGACCAATCTTGAACCAGCGCGTCCGCTGCGAAGGCCTGAGGATCGTTGGAGCGAGCCACGTAAACCGGAACCTTGTTGTTGTGCCGGGATGCCATTAGATCCACTTCCGGAGTGCCCCACTTGCGGCAGATTGACCTGAACACTGCCGGATGCAGGGCCCACTCGCCGCTGTCCACGGTTTGACGGCTGAGATAATCGGCCTCCCAGTTTTCTACGCCTGGGATGTGGACTGCGGATATGGTGGACTTGGAGTCCTCCGTCCACTGAAGGATTCGTTGAACCTCCAACATCGCCAGGCGGCTGCGAGTCCCGCCCTGGTGATTGATGTAGGCAACCGCTGTCGCGTTGTCCGACTGGACTCGAATGTGCTTGCCCGCCAACAGGTGGTGAAAGGCTACGAGAGCTAGAAGAACAGCCCTGATTTCCAGCACATTGATCGAGAGGGCTGATTCGGACGGAGTCCAAGTGCCCTGTGCTCGGTGGTGGAGAAATACTGCTCCCCAGCCGGAGAGGCTGGCATCCGTGGTGAGGATCACCCAGGACGGAGTCAGGAAGGAGCGTCCCTGTGACAGAGAGAGGGGCCGAAGCCACCACTGAAGAGAGCTCCTGGTCTGCGGCGACAGAGCCACCAGCCTGTGCAAGGAAGAGGTCCGCTTGTCCCAACAGCGGAGAATGTCCAGCTGCAGGGGACGCAGATGGAACTGGGCAAAGGGAACCGCTTCCATTGACGCCACCATCTGACCCAGCACCTGCATGAGGTGCCTGATGGAATGACGGCGGGGCTTCAACAGAGAGCGCACCGCCAGATGAAGGGACTGCTGTTTGACTAAGGGCAGCTTCACAAGTGCCGGCAGAGTCTCGAATTGCATCCCTAGGTACGTAAGTTCCTGGGTCGGGGTCAAAGTGGACTTGGGCAGATTGACAAGCCACCCAAATTGAACAAGCGTGGCGAGAGTGAGCGAGACGCTCCGCTGGCAGTCTGCACTGGATGAGGCCTTGACTAGAAGGTCGTCCAGGTAGGGGATTACTGCCAACCCCTGGAGATGCAGGACCGCAACCACTGCTGCCATGACCTTGGTGAAAACACGAGGGGCCATGGCTAACCCGAAGGGGAGAGCCACGAATTGGAAATGTTCCTCTCCGACTGCAAAGCGTAGCCAACGTTGGTGGGAAACCGCAATAGGCACATGCAGATAGGCATCCCTGATGTCGATGGATGCTAGAAAATCTCCTTGGGTCATTGAGGCAATGACCGATCTCAGAGATTCCATGCGAAAGCGCCGCACCTGAACATGCTTGTTGAGAAGCTTGAGATCCAGGATGGGCCGGAAGGAACCGTCCTTCTTGGGGACTAGGAAGAGGTTTGAGTAGAAACCTCTGAGCAGTTCCCGGGCGGGAACCGGAACAATTACACCGTTGGCCTGCAAGGGTGCCACGGCCTGCGTGAAGGCGGTGGCTTTGGAGCAGGGTGGAATGGACAGAAAAAATCTGTTTGGCGGGCTGGAAGAAAATTCTATCCTGTAGCCGTGGGAGATGATATCCCGCACCCACTGATCGGAGACGTGCTGAAACCACACGTCGCCAAAGTGGGAGAGCCTGCCACCGACCAAGGACGTTGCTGGCGCAGCCAGATAGTCAAGAGGAGGCTGCCTTAGTGGCAGCGGCTCCTCCGTTCTTCTGAGGACGCGGCTTCGCGCGCCAGTTGGGTTTACGATCCTTGGCTGAGGTAGTGGACGAAGCTGAGGGCTTAGAGGATGACCAGTTAGAGGAACGAAACCTCGACTGGTTCCTGCCCTGGACAGGTTTCCTGGTTTTAGTTTGTGGCAAGGAAGTACTCTTCCCGCCAGTAGCTTCCTTAATAATTTCATCCAGTTGTTCACAGAACAGCCAGGACCCAGCAAAGGGGAGCCCAGCAAGGTACTTCTTAGAAGAAGCGTCTGCTTTCCACTCTCGAACCCACAAAATCCTGCGGATCGCGAGAGAATTAGCGGAAGCCACCGCCGTGCGGTGAGAAGCCTCCAGAATGGCAGACATCGCGTAGGATGAAAAAGCCGAAGCCTGGGAAGTTAAGGCAACCATCTCGGGTATAGAGTCCCTGGCGAGGGAATGTATATCTGCCAGAGAGGCAGAGACTGCCTTAAGAGCCCACACTGCTGCAAAAGACGGGGAGAACGAGGCTCCTGCCGTCTCATATACAGATTTGGCCAGAAGGTCAACCTGGCGGTCAGTGGGATCCTTAAGAGAGGTGCCATCGGCCACAGATACGACTGTCCGGGCTGAGATTCTAGACACCGGAGGGTCTACCTTTGGGGACTGAGCCCACTCCTTAACCACCTCTGGTGGAAAGGGAAAACTGTCATCAGAACTACGCTTTGGGAAGCGTTTGTCAGGACAGGCCCTGGGCTTGGTAACAGTGGCCTGAAAACTGGAGTGGTTAAAAAACGTACTCCTAGCTATCTTAGGAGAGGTAAACTGGTGTATTTCTACCAGAGAGGCTTGTTCCTCTGACACTGGGGGATTGAGGTTCAGTACGGAGTTAATGGATGTAATCAAGTCACTAACATCCGCATCACCCTCAGATAAGTCAATGGGGTACATAGAGGTAGCGTCTGAGCCCACAGTAAAAGTATCCTCCTCGCCCTGCAATTCAGCTTGTGAATCAGAGCCGTGGGATGAGGAAGGAGAAGGGTCCCTGCGTCTCCGTTTAGGAGGACGGGGTCCTAAAACATGCTCTGAGAGCTCTGCAGAGCTCGGAGCAGCAGAGGCGCCCTGAGAAGGGGGCTGATGCATGGTCAGCAGAGTCCGGGACAGCTGCTCCATGGAGTCGGCAAAAGACTGGGAAATGGCTCTGGAAAAAGATGCTACCCAAGCCGGGGGTTCAGCCACCGGGGCCGGAGCAGCCGGAGGGACCCCTGAAGAGGCTCCAGGCTGAGGCACCACCATGTTAGAGCAGGCATCACAATGTGGATATGTGCTCGGTTCTGGCAGAATCAGCTTACATGCAGTGCATATAGCGTACAGCTTAGCAGACTTGCTCCTAGTGACAGACATGCTGCTGAGGTGGAGACTGCAGTAAAGAATACACTCCTGTAGAATGACCCCCTGAGAGTGTATAATAAAGCCCACAACCAGAGGTTGTGGCTTACCAGACCGTGTGTGTGTGACGGGGCGTACATCAGAGCAAAGAGAGACAACAGGCCGAGGATGATCCAACAGGTTTACTAACAGGAATACAGGAATAGCACACGACAAGTCCAAATAAAACAGATTCGGGGGCACCTCCCGATAATCCAAAGTGCCAGATCACAACGTAATAGTCCTTTTCAGAGTCCCAGAAATCCCACACAATCCACTGGACGGCGAGGTCTGTCCGCAGATTCAGATCTCGCTCCCTTCCTCTTCAAAAACTCAACTCCCAACTGCATTTAGGAACAGGAGTGAATTGTTTGAGCTCGTGGGCCCGCCCCTCAAGGGTAGGGGTCTATGCAATGGTTGGGCCCACTAGAAGATTCTAGAAGGTTGGCTCCGAGATGTCTACAGGTTTGTGTAGTTGGCGTTATCCACTGCTTACGAAACAATGAGAAGTTCCCCTGGCTGTGTGGACAAGAGATAATTGCATTATGGGCCCAGAGACACAGGAGATGGGGGGAAGGTATGGTTACTTACATCCCAAGACATTTCAAAGTGTTCAGTAAGTACAACCAAAGGAAAGTGACATCACATCCTGACATAGTATTACAGCAAATACAGTGAGAAGGTAAAATACATCATGACAATTCCTTCCCCTCCCAACTTGTGTACGTACTAGGGACCTCTACAGGTCGCTGGTTAAGTACACGCAGGCATGGCTGACAGGACTCAAGGCTCCTCTTGCCTGGACAGTCCATCTGCATTTTGGTGTTGGCTGCCCCTTCTATATTGTATGGTAAAGTTATAGGGCTGCAGAGCCAGGCTCCATCGCAGTAATCGTCCATTGTCCCCAGAGACTCTGTTCAGCCAGGTGAGGGGATTGTGATCAGTAACCACAGTGAATTCCCGTCCATACAGATACGGCCGTAGTTTCTTAAGGGCCCACACTACAGCCAGACATTCCTTCTCAACAGTTGCATAGGCCACTTCTCGGTCCAGCAGTTTCCGGCTGAGATAGGCGATGGGGTGCTCGTCCCCAGCTGCATTCACCTGGCTGAGGACAGCTCCCAGTCCATAAGCAGAGGCATCCGTTTGCACAATGAATCTCCTCTTGTAGTCTGGAGCAGCCAGGACAGGATCGCAGATCAAAGCATCCTTCAGCCGGTTAAAAGCCTCATCACAGGCTGGAGTCCAGATCACCAGCCGGGGCATTGTTTTCTTGGTCAGGTCGGTAAGAGGCTTGGCCACAGTACTGAAATGAGAAACAAATTTTCGGTAATAACTGGCAGTGCCCAGAAAAGCCATAACTTGTTTCTTAGTTTGGGGTACAGGCCAGTCTCTAATAGCCTGGATTTTGGCAGGCTCAGGTCGGAGCTTCCCTCCTCCCACTCTATGTCCTAGGTACTGGACTTCCCCCATCCCCAATTGGCATTTATCGGGTCGAATAGTTAGGCCGGCTGCAAGAATCAGGTCCAAAATAATGGCTACTTGATTCAGATGTTCCTCCCATGTGTGGCTGAAGACGGCGATATCATCCAAGTAGGCACAAGCAAAGTCATCACATCCCCGGAGGATCTGATCCACCATTCTCTGGAAGGTGGCCGGGGCATTTTTCATTCCAAAAGGCATGCTTAGAAATTCATACAGACCAAAGGGGGTTATAAAAGCGGACCGTTCTCTCCCTTCATCCGTTAGAGGGATCTGCCAGTATCCCTTACTGAGATCCAAGGTAGTGACATATCGGGACCCAGCCAGTCGGTCTAGAAGTTCGTCAATACGAGGCATTGGGTAAGGATCGCTGACGGTATGGTCGTTTAGTCGCCGATAGTCCACACAAAATCGAGTACTCCCATCCTTCTTGGGTACTAACACCACAGGGGAGGCCCAAGGGCTATGGGAGGCCTGGATTACCCCAAGCTGTAACATCTCCTCCAGTTCGTGCTGCATGGTGTTTCGAACTGATTCAGGTACCCGGTAAGGAGCCAGTTGTATGGGACGGATGCCCTGAGTGTCCACATGATGTTGGGTGACGGTGGTTCGACCTGGTTGGGATGAGAAAGCAGCCCGTCTCTGTTGAAGCACTTCCAGCATCTGGATTTTCTGTAAGGAGTCCAGGTAATCTCCCAGGGGAACCTGTTCCACAGTGGATGGGGCTCTCGCTGCTTCCACGAGATCAGGTAGAGAGTCCTCATCCTCTTGACCATCTTCTGAAGCCAACCGACAGCTTGCTATCATTGGAATGTTCCGGTCATGGTACTCCTTAATCATATTCACATGGACAGTCTTTTGCCTTAGCCCCTGATCATCTAAAGCAAGAAGGTAATTGGTATCATTCAGTTTTCTGAGAACCCAGAAGGGACCCTCCCATGTGGTCTGCAGTTTATTCTGCCGATGGGGAACAATCATTAAGACTTGTTGTCCTTCTACAAACTCCCGATAGCGTGCGTTACGGTCATACCATGTCTTCTGTCTGGTTTGAGCCATACGCAAATGACTCTGTGCAAAACTAGCAAGTTGGGCCAAGGTTTCTCGCAGCTTTAGGACATAAGGGACAACAGGGGTTCCTGTATCTTCAACTTGCCCCTCCCAGTATTCCTTGAGCAGGGTTAAGGGTCCTCGGACCTTTCTTCCATAGAGTAGTTCAAAGGGGGAGAACCCAGTGGACTCCTGGGGAACTTCCCGATAGGCAAACAAGAGATGGGGTAGGTACTTCTCCCAGTCTGAATCTCGGCCCGTGAAGGCCCTCAGCATATTCTTCAGAGTGCCGTTGAATCGTTCACAAAGTCCATTTGTTTGGGGATGATACGGGGTCGTTCGGATCGCTCGTACTCCACAGGTGCGCCACAGACACTGGACCAACTCTGACATAAACTGGGAGCCTTGGTCCGACAAGATCTCACTGGGGAATCCTACTCTGGTAAAAATAATAACCAAGGCCTCGGCCACCTTGGCTGCAGAGATACTTGACAAGGCCACGGCTTCTGGATATCGGGTGGCGTAGTCCACAACAGTGAGAATGTACTGCTTTCCAGATTTACTTGGTTTAACCAGAGGTCCAATGATATCAACAGCTACTCTTTGAAAGGGTTCTTCTATTATAGGGAGCGGTTGCAGGGGTGCCTTTGGGTGATCTCCGGGTCGCCCTCTACGCTGACATATGTCACAAGTTCGGCAGAAATGCGCCACTGCTTGGGAAATCCCCGGCCAATAAAAAGTTTGAGTCAATCGTCTCTCGGTGCGGGTTTTGCCTTGATGGCCAGCCGTAGGAATGTCATGAGCCAGGTGTAATAGGGGAATTCTGTACTTTTGAGGAAGAATCAGCTGTTTGCTATAAGTCCAGGGCTTATCTAGGGAGTCGTCATTGGCAACCCGATACAGAAGCCCATTTTCTCTGATAATTCTTTCTCCGTTTTCCCCTAGCTGCCCTATTTCAGCCCGAGTTCTAAAACTAGCAAGGGTGGGGTCAGTCTCTACTTCTTGTCTAAACTGAACTTTATCCCAATTAACATTCATATTATCCCCACAAGAAGAATCACTCACCGGCTGTAATGGCAGTTCTGGTGGCCTCAGTTCCATGGATGGGTTGTACACGTCCACATGGGCTGCTCTCTTGGCTTGACTTCTGGTTACCGCACCGACAAAGTGGCAATGAAGATTCCCCACATCATTTCCTAGAAGAACGTCTGCAGGGAGGCCGCTCATCACACCGACCACACATTGTCTTGCCCCAAAGCCATAATCCAGGGTCACACTCGCTCTTGGAATATATCTCTGGGTACCTCCTGCCAGTTCAATGGCAATTCCTGGTCCCTTTTGAATTGCTTGTGGTTGAATTACTCGGGGATCAACTATGGTGAGGAAAGCCCCAGTGTCACGGAAGCCAACAACTTTTTGGCCATCCAGCACGACCTCCTGTAGATGTTTGTCCTGAAGATCAGAAGAACAGGTGGCTGGAGCTCGCACCCCATAGACTCCGGGTAGGGGAGCCAGGATATCTGAGTCACTTGGCAAGTCATCAGGCACAGAATCCAGCTCTTCTCCTGGTGAAGGTGTCTGTAGGTAATGAACAGGCAAAGGCGGTCTGTAGCTGTTCTGTCTACGAACACCTGGACATTGGAATTGCATGTGCCCAGGCTGCCCACATCCATAACATCTGCGCTCTGGGATTCTTCCTCCGCGTCGTATTCCCAAAGGTGGAGCATGAGTAATGCGAGGCACAGTCACACGAAGGTCCCCATGAGTTGACGGTCTAGGGTGATGGTGAACATTGGGGCCAGAAGGACCAGGGGCCACCAGCGTTGGGGGGTTGGTGTTTTTTTTCTCACTGGGTAGTAGTTTTTTCCACTGAGGCTTGATGGTGAGAGCCTCATCAGCTAGAGCTGCAGCTTCCTCCACAGTGGCTGGTCTCCTTTCACGCACCCATTCCCGGATCTCAGCGGGGCACTTGAAGTAAAACTGCTCTTTTAGGAGGACCTGGAGGACGGTCTCCAAGGTTAAGGCCTCCTCTGCCTCCAACCAACGATGCCACAGATGTTTGAGTTTGTGGGCATACATCTTGAAGGACACTTCCTCATCACATGCTAGAGTACGGAACTGAGTCCTGTAAGTGTCTGGCGTTACAGCATAATGTTCTAGAATAGTCTGTTTAATATCCGCATACTCACAGTTCCACCGAGGGTCCATAGCTCTATAGGCTGCAGCAGCTCCACCCTCTAAGAGCCCAACCAGATGCCGGACGCGCTCCCTTTCTGGGACTTCCATTAATCGACACTGATGCTCAAAGTCCTGGAAGAAGCCCTCAATGTCACCAGCAGCCTCATTAAACTGCTTGAAGTCTTTGCGGGACACTCTGGGAAGTTCCCTCATGATGGGTGCTGGGGTTACAGTCTGTCTGGAACCTCTCGCGGCTTCCACAGCGAGCTGCTTATCCAGCAATGCCATCTCCTCCATCCTGCGCTCCTTCTCTTCAGCTCCACGCATGGCCTCCCTCTTATCTTCTATGGTGGCCTCATCTCCAAGCAGTGCCATCTTTTCCTTGTACCACACAACCCATTGACTTTTTTGGGTATTCACCTCCGGCTCCCGTCTTTGCTCCCCTTGCTGTGGAAATTGTTCCTCGGTGCCATCTTGCAGGCAAGCGTGTTCCAATGCCTCAATTAGTTGCTCCTTAGAGAGTCCTTTGTAGCCGACACCTAATTCACGGGCCTTTGTTTGTAGACTCGCCACAGTCCAGTTCCTGTATCCTGAGGTTCTGGTTTCAGACGTCGATTGGCTGTTGTCCTCCATTTCTTCTGCTCTGATCCCACTGCTGCCACCAGTTTGTGACGGGGTGTACATCAGAGCAAAGAGAGACAACAGGCCGAGGATGATCCAACAGGTTTACTAACAGGAATACAGGAACAGCACACGACAAGTCCAAATAAAACAGATTCGGGGGCACCTCCCGATAATCCAAAGTGCCAGATCACAACGTAATAGTCCTTTTCAGAGTCCCAGAAATCCCACACAATCCACTGGACGGCGAGGTCTGTCCGCAGATTCAGATCTCGCTCCCTTCCTCTTCAAAAACTCAACTCCCAACTGCATTTAGAAACAGGAGTGAATTGTTTGAGCTCGTGGGCCCGCCCCTCAAGGGTAGGGGTCTATGCAATGGTTGGGCCCACTAGAAGATTCTAGGTTGGCTCCGAGATGTCTACAGGTTTGTGTAGTTGGCGTTATCCACTGCTTACGAAACAATGAGAAGTTCCCCTGGCTGTGTGGACAAGAGATAATTGCATTATGGGCCCAGAGACACAGGAGATGGGGGGAAGGTATGGTTACTTACATCCCAAGACATTTCAAAGTGTTCAGTAAGTACAACCAAAGGAAAGTGACATCACATCCTGACATAGTATTACAGCAAATACAGTGAGAAGGTAAAATACATCATGACAGTGTGCCCTCCGGATTCCACAGCTCGGACCCCCAGTGAAGCGTTTGCTTTCCAGGATGCAGCAGCTGCAGCAGCCAGCGCCGATCAGTGTGAGAACGCTGATAAAATGGCGCTGGAGTGAGGAGGGGGGGCGGGGATTAGGCCAAGAGCGGGAAACCGGAGGGCCAAGGAGAGATACAGGGGAGGGAAACATCTCCTCAGAGAGGAGTGTCCTCCCCTCTGCTGAACGGCCGGTGGGCGGCGCCACACTGTTCCCCTGCATGAATGACATGCAGGGGAAGCTGAAACCGAAACTAGGCCGCAACTGAAGCCGGGGCCTAGATTTTTACATGCGGCCGACGAGCAGGCACCCTCGGCGCGGTTCTCAGGAAAAACCCAGAGAACCGGCCGGAATTCACAGCAAAGTCAAAAGACACACTCTCCCCATAATAAATGTACCCGGGACCCCTGAAAAACGTCTCAATACTTAGCTTTTGAGACGCAGGGCCATGTCCCTGGGGGGGGGGGTTAAGCGCTCCGTCCGGCAGGAACCTGACAGGGCTGCGGATGGAGACCGGTCTCCTGCAAAGCAGAGAGGACCGTGATGGCTCCCACTTCAAGCCAGAGCCTCAGAGGATGGTGAAGGAGTGCGGCATGTGAAGGCTCCAGCCTTGTAAAGTCAACCTTAACAGCACCGTCGACACAGTGGGAGTCCAGACTGGACCCGCTTTTCTCCATATCTTTGAAATCAAAATCTTAAAAATTAAAAATCAGAGAATGCATGTGTGTGTGTGACCTCCTGAAACACAAAGCATTGAACTGGTTAGATTGTCATCCAGGGGGTGTATATAGCCCGGAGGGAGGAGCTACACGTTTGAGTGTAGTACTTTGTGTGTCCTCCGGAGGCAGAAGCTATACACCCATGGTCTGGGTCTCCCATAAGGAACGATGAAGAAAACGGATGCGGCTGCCGGCTCCGTTTTTGTAAACTGAACATGCTGAAAAAACGGATACAGCAAGAAAAAAAACGGACAAAACGGATGCAAAACGGATCAGTTTTTTTTACGCATCCGGCATAACGGATCCGTTAAAAAACTGATCCGGTGGATACGGTTTTTACATTTTTTGCTGGATACGTTGGATCAGGAAAAAAAAGGATTGTGCCTGAATGCAGAAAACTGATGTGTGAAAGTAGCCTAAGAAGTTCCTACTCTACAGTCGTTACCTGTATTAATTGCACCTGTTTGAACCAGTTACCTCTATAAAAGACACCTGTCAACACAATCAATTACACTCCAACCTCTCCACAATGGCCAAGAAGAAAGAGCTGTCTAAGGACACAAGGGACAAAATTATAGACCTGCACAAAGCTGGAATGGGCTACAGGACAATAGGTAAGCAGCTTGGTGAGAAGGCAACAACTGTTGGCACAATTATTAGAAAATGGAAGAAATACAAGATGTCTGTCGATCTTACTCATTCTGAGGCTCCATGCAAGAACTTGCCTCATGGGGTAAGGAGGATTCTGAGAAAGGTCAGGAATCAGCCCAGAAGTGCACAGGAGGACCTTGTCAATGAACTGAAGAGAGCTGGGACTACAGTCTCAAAGATTACAGCTAATAACACACTACGCCGTCGTGTGTTAATATCCTGCAGGCTTGCAACATGGACATGTCCAGGCCCATTTGAAGTTCTCCAATGACCACCTGGATGATCCAGAGGAGGCCTAGGAGAAGGTCATGTGTTCAGCTGACACCAAAATAGAACTTTTTGGCATCAACTCAATGTGTTTGGAAAAAGAAGAAATACGAGTACAATGTCAAGAACACCGTCCCAACTGTGAAGCATGGGGGTGGAAACATCATCCTTTGGTGGTGGTTTTCTGCAAAGGGGACAGGACAACTGCATCGTATTGAAAAAGAGGCTGTATGGGGTCATGTATTGTGAGATTTTGGTCAACAACCTCCTTCCCTCAGTAAGATCATTGAAGATGGGTCATGACTGGGTCTTCCAGCATGACAATAACCTGAAACACACAGCCAGTGCAACTAAGGAGCAGATCAATAAGAAGCATTTCAAAGTCCTGGAGTGCCTAGCCAGTCTCCAGACCTGAGCCCAATAGGAAAACTGTGGAGGAGGGGAAACTCAATGTTGTCCAGTGACAGGCCAAAAACCTGAAAAATCTGGAGAAGATCTGTATTGAGGAGTGACCTGAAAGATCTGGAGAAGATCTGAATGGAGCAGTACACCAAAATCCATGCAGCAGAGTGTGTAAACCTGGTCAAGTAGTAACAGAAACGTCCAAACTCTGTAACTGCAAAAAAAGGTTTCTACTAAATATTAAAGTTCTGTTTTTCTATTGTATCAAATACTTATTTTATACAATAAAATGCACATTAATTATTTAAAAATCTTACAATGGGATTTTCTGGATTTTTTTTGTCCTGTGTCACAGTTGAAGTTGCGTACGATATAAATTACAGACCTCTCCATTCTTTGTAGATGGGAAAACTGCAAAATCGGCAGAGGATCAAATCCTTATTTTCCCCACTGTATATGGTGGCCCGAAAAGGACTTGTAATGGCAATGTGATTTTTACACAGCTCAAGGAAATGTTTAACTACGTGAATGAGTTTCTGATTCAAAGTGAAAATGCTCAAAGAAGTTAATTGACATTATACTAAAGGGCTCAGCTATATGTTACCAGGACAAGTGGAAAAGGTCAGATTCCATCGTCATACAAAACAAAATCATGTTTATTACAATCATCATACCTGTCTCCACATCAAATCCCATTGTAATCGAAAATATTTCAGGAGGTGGAAAATCAGGATTCTGATTTTTAAAATGCAGATGACAATGGATGAGGTTTTCTGGGTGAAGATCCTGAATTGTTTCTATCTGGGCGGAAGAACATTCCCCTTAAAATGATCAGAAAAAAAGACATTTTGATTTTTAAATATTAATAGTCCAAAACCATCAAAGAAACAGCAGAAAAACACAATAAAATGAATGGTTGCCGTACTGCTCTGGACAGCTTTATTAAACTTGTGTTAATTGATGTAATAATATTTATTCACTTATGTAGCGCTATTAATTCCATAGCACTGTACATACATCAGCAACATTGGGGATCACACTCAATTCCCTATCAGTATGTCTTTGGAGTGTAGAAGGAAACCGGAGAACCCGGAGGAAACCCACGCAAACAAGGGCAGAACATCCTTGCAGATGTTGTCCTTGTTGAGATTTGAACACAGGACCCCAGCGCTGCAAGACCGCAGTGCTAACCACTGAGCCACCACAAGACCGCAGTGCTAACCACTGAGCCACCACAAGACCGCAGTGCTAACCACTGAGCCACCACAAGACTGCAGTGCTAACCACTGAGCCACCACAAGACCGCAGTGCTAACCACTGAGCCACAACAAGACCGCAGTGCTAACCACTGAGCCACCACAAGACCGCAGTGCTAACCACTGAGCCACCACTTGACCGCAGTGCTAACCACTGAGCCACCACAAGACCGCAGTGCTAACCACTGAGCCCCCCGGCCCTCTGACCTGCTTTCCCGCCCCCCCGGTCCTCGGAGCAGCGTGCCCGCCCCCCCCGGTCCTCGGAGCAGCGTGCCCGCCCCCTGGTCCTCGGAGCAGCGTGCCCGCCCCCTGGTCCTCGGAGCAGCGTGCCCGCCCCCCTGGTCCTCGGAGCAGCGTGCCCGCCCCCTGGTCCTCGGAGCAGCGTGCCCGCCCCCTGGTCCTCGGAGCAGCGTGCCCGCCCCCTGGTCCTCGGAGCAGCGTGCCCGCCCCCTGGTCCTCGGAGCAGCGTGCCCGCCCCCTGGTCCTCGGAGCAGCGTGCCCGGTGCCTGCTCTCCGATGCTGTGAGTCCGGCGCTGCTGTGTGTCCAGCGCCAGCCCTCTGCTGCTGTGTGCCCTGTCCAGTGCTTTGTGGCCCCCTCCCCTCAGTGCTGTGTGCGCCCCAATGCTGTGTATCACCACAGGTTTGTGTGTCCCTCCCCCCCACTGATGTCAGGGCTCCGCAAGTGATCTGTGCCCCTCTGGTGTGGCGCCTGCGCCCCAGCCCCTCTGGTGTGGCGCCTGCACCCCAGCCCCTCTTGTGATGTGCATGTCCTCAGCGTCTCCTGTGACTTATACATCACAGGAGGGGCGGGGGGCACATACATCACAAGAGGGGCGGGGGGCACATACATCACAAGAGGGGCGGGGGGCACATACATCACAAGAGGGGCGGGGGGCACATACATCACAAGAGGGGCTGGGGGCACATACATCACAAGAGGAAAAATAACCTATATAAGGCCTCTCATAGTTCTGAAATAGATTCCAATATATTAGATAGCAACCTATAAAGAATCCAGGAATCGTACTTTATATTTATAATATCAAATTTTATTTATACAAAGTGCTCGTGCAAAAATCATATAAAAATTTCATCATACACAGGATAACATTTTTGGGATATAGGGAGGGATGTCAAGCCGCACTTATAAGGAGTGGCACAATGTTACAGTAGCTGCATCTGCCCGTATAGTAACGGCCAGTGTAAATGGACATATCATATGTTTACAGGAGTGGACCAATGGGGATGTAGTCTACAAATGCATAGTATATAATACCAGTGTTGTAAATTTTATACTAGTATGAAAATATGAACACCCTATATAAAATATGGGTATGTCAACAGGCACTATATAGACTGATTAGAGGGTACTATAATTTGCATGCCATAATAGTTTAAGGTAGCAAGCATGTGCCTATAGTATTGCCCCCATCTATCTACTTAGCCCCATAATTCAGTCCAATTACCTGTTGTCATTTGTACACAATATGCGTCCACAGCAGCACCGCAACTTGCACCTACTCCAACCTCAGGGGCACATACATCACAAGAGGGGCTGGGGGCACATACATCACAAGAGGGGCTGGGGGCACATACATCACAAGAGGGGCTGGGGGCACATACATCACAAGAGGAGCTGGGGCACATACATCACAGGAAGGCTGGAGGCATATACATCACAGGAGGGACTGGGGGCATATACATCACAGGAGGGGCTGGGGGCACATACATCACAAAAGGGGCTGGGGGCACATACATCACAAGAGGGGCTGGGGGCATATACATCACAAGAGGAGCTGGGGCACATACATCACAAGAGGGGCGGGGGGCACATACATCACAAGAGGGGCGGGGGGCACATACATCACAAGAGGGGCGGGGGGCACATACATCACAAGAGGGGCTGGGGGCACATACATCACAAGAGGAAAAATAACCTATATAAGGCCTCTCATAGTTCTGAAATAGATTCCAATATATTAGATAGCAACCTATAAAGAATCCAGGAATCGTACTTTATATTTATAATATCAAATTTTATTTATACAAAGTGCTCGTGCAAAAATCATATAAAAATTTCATCATACACAGGATAACATTTTTGGGATATAGGGAGGGATGTCAAGCCGCACTTATAAGGAGTGGCACAATGTTACAGTAGCTGCATCTGCCCGTATAGTAACGGCCAGTGTAAATGGACATATCATATGTTTACAGGAGTGGACCAATGGGGATGTAGTCTACAAATGCATAGTATATAATACCAGTGTTGTAAATTTTATACTAGTATGAAAATATGAACACCCTATATAAAATATGGGTATGTCAACAGGCACTATATAGACTGATTAGAGGGTACTATAATTTGCATGCCATAATAGTTTAAGGTAGCAAGCATGTGCCTATAGTATTGCCCCCATCTATCTACTTAGCCCCATAATTCAGTCCAATTACCTGTTGTCATTTGTACACAATATGCGTCCACAGCAGCACCGCAACTTGCACCTACTCCAACCTCAGGGGCACATACATCACAAGAGGGGCTGGGGGCACATACATCACAAGAGGGGCTGGGGGCACATACATCACAAGAGGGGCTGGGGGCACATACATCACAAGAGGAGCTGGGGCACATACATCACAGGAAGGCTGGAGGCATATACATCACAGGAGGGACTGGGGGCATATACATCACAGGAGGGGCTGGGGGCACATACATCACAAAAGGGGCTGGGGGCACATACATCACAAGAGGGGCTGGGGGCATATACATCACAAGAGGAGCTGGGGCACATACATCACAAGAGGGGCTGGGGGCATATACATCACAAGAGGAGCTGGGGCACATACATCACAGGAAGGCTGGAGGCATATACATCACAGGAGGGACTGGGGGCATATACATCACAGGAGGGGCTGGGGACATATACATCACAGGAGGGGCTGGGGGCATATACATGTCCCCAGCCCCTTGTGTGATGTATGTGCCCCCAGTGTCTCCTGTGATGTATATACAGCGTCTGTTATGTGATGTATATGATTTACCAATCTTATCACAAAGAGTTGACTGCGCTCCAGACCCAAACAAAAATGAAAAAGCAGCTGTGAGAGGCAACACGATTAGTATCACAAAACATCATAGCCGCGCCACAGTAAGGGTAAGTTAATTAATTGTTTGACCAAATATAGCAGGGTCATTTTCACTTTGCTAATTATGTGCGGCCCCTCGAAGGTTGGTAGAAATTTCCAAATGGCCCCCGGCAGTAAAAAAGGTTACCCACCCCTGTTCTAGATAATGCTGAACTCTGGGGAACAGACAAGACAATAGAGTGAATGTGAAATCTCACTGCTGGAAGGCAGATAACAGACTTCTGCATATTTTACACTCTGGAGCTGTCACATAACCAGAAGGAAGGAAAACTCAATACTTGTTTCTCCCGCTGTATGTATGTACATAATATAATTCCTAAGTAAATGGTTGCCACTTTAAGATTGAATGGTAATCTATAACAAATTATAATTTTGGCATGACCTGCTGAGAAGTTAATAATGAAAATATATTATGTAACTTTAAAAACCTAAATCTGTTCACAACTTAAGATACTTTACAAAATACATTTCGGCATTAGACAGTATTGATAAAAAAAAGCCCCATTCACAAACCCATATGTCCTGTTCAGAGTATAAGCCGAAGTTCGGGTCCGGATCCCTACAAATGGTTCATACATCGCGGCCCATACGTGGAATGCGACACACACGTGGGAATGTGGCCTAATACCTATCCAGGGAAAATTTGGACTAGACTTTTAGACAAGACAGCCTTAAAGGGGGTTCTGCCAAGAACTAATCTTAAAGTTGATTTTAATCAATAGATCTTGTAATAACAACAATTTCCATAATTAGATGTTATAGAAAATGTTCCTGTGCTGAGATAATCTTATATATAAGCCCCAGCTGTGTACTGTGTAATGGCCGTGTCTGAACGTAAAGAACATGGTCTGATCATACCACATCTCCAGGGACGGGACGCAGAAGAGTATACAGACATTACACCCGGGGGAGGACACAGAAGAGTATACAGACATTACACCCGGGGAGAACACAGAAGAGTATACAGACATTACACCCGGGGGAGGACACAGAAGAGTATACAGACATTACACCCGGGGAGAACACAGAAGAGTATACAGACATTACACCGGGGGAGGACACAGAAGAGTATACAGACATTACACCCGGGGAGAACACAGAAGAGTATACAGACATTACACCCGGGGAGAACAGAAGAGTATACAGACATTACACCCGGGGAGAACACAGAAGAGTATACAGACATTACACCCGGGGAGAACACAGAACAGTATACAGACATTACACCCGGGGGAGGACACAGAAGAGTATACAGACATTACACCCGGGGAGAACACAGGAGAGTATACAGACATTACACCCGGGGGAGGACACAGAAGAGTATACAGACATTACACCCGGGGGAGGACACAGAAGAGTATACAGACATTACACCCGGGGAGGACACAGAAGAGTATACAGACATTACATCCGGGGGAGGACACAGAAGAGTATACAGACATTACACCCGGGGAGGACACAGAAGAGTATACAGACATTACACCCGGGGAGGACACAGAAGAGTATACAGACATTACACCCGGGGGAGGACACAGAAGAGTATACAGACATTACACCCGGGGAGAACACAGAAGAGTATACAGACATTACACCCGGGGGAGGACACAGAAGAGTATACAGACATTACACCCGGGGAGAACACAGAAGAGTATACAGACATTACACCCGGGGAGAACACAGAAGAGTATACAGACATTACACCCGAGGAGGACACAGAGGAGTATACAGACATTACACCCGGGGAGGACACAGAAGAGTATACAGACATTACACCCGGGGAGAACACAGAACAGTATACAGACATTACACCCGGGGGAGGACACAGAAGAGTATACAGACATTACACCCGGGGAGAACACAGAAGAGTATACAGACATTACACCCGGGGGAGGACACAGAAGAGTATACAGACATTACACCCGGGGAGAACACAGAAGAGTATACAGACATTACACCCGGGGAGAACAGAAGAGTATACAGACATTACACCCGGGGAGAACACAGAAGAGTATACAGACATTACACCCGAGGAGGACACAGAGGAGTATACAGACATTACACCCGGGGAGAACACAGAACAGTATACAGACATTACACCCGGGGAGAACACAGAAGAGTATACAGACATTACACCCGAGGAGGACACAGAGGAGTATACAGACATTACACCCGGGGAGGACACAGAAGAGTATACAGACATTACACCCGGGGAGAACACAGAACAGTATACAGACATTACACCCGGGGGAGGACACAGAAGAGTATACAGACATTACACCCGGGGAGAACACAGGAGAGTATACAGACATTACACCCGGGGGAGGACACAGAAGAGTATACAGACATTACACCCGGGGGAGGACACAGAAGAGTATACAGACATTACACCCGGGGAGGACACAGAAGAGTATACAGACATTACATCCGGGGGAGGACACAGAAGAGTATACAGACATTACACCCGGGGAGGACACAGAAGAGTATACAGACATTACACCCGGGGAGAACACAGAAGAGTATACAGACATTACACCCGGGGGAGGACACAGAAGAGTATACAGACATTACACCCGGGGAGAACACAGAAGAGTATACAGACATTACACCCGGGGGAGGACACAGAAGAGTATACAGACATTTCACCCGGGGAGGACACAGAAGAGTATACAGACATTACACCCGGGGAGAACACAGAAGAGTATACAGACATTATACCCGGGGAGAACAGAAGAGTATACAGACATTACACCCGGGGAGAACACAGAACAGTATACAGACATTACACCCGGGGGAGGACACAGAAGAGTATACAGACATTACACCCGGGGAGAACACAGGAGAGTATACAGACATTACACCCGGGGGAGGACACAGAAGAGTATACAGACATTACACCCGAGGAGGACACAGAGGAGTATACAGACATTACACCCGGGGAGGACACAGAAGAGTATACAGACATTACACCCGGGGAGAACACAGAACAGTATACAGACATTACACCCGGGGGAGGACACAGAAGAGTATACAGACATTACACCCGGGGAGAACACAGGAGAGTATACAGACATTACACCCGGGGGAGGACACAGAAGAGTATACAGACATTACACCCGGGGGAGGACACAGAAGAGTATACAGACATTACACCCGGGGAGGACACAGAAGAGTATACAGACATTACATCCGGGGGAGGACACAGAAGAGTATACAGACATTACACCCGGGGAGGACACAGAAGAGTATACAGACATTACACCCGGGGAGAACACAGAAGAGTATACAGACATTACACCCGGGGGAGGACACAGAAGAGTATACAGACATTACACCCGGGGAGAACACAGAAGAGTATACAGACATTACACCCGGGGGAGGACACAGAAGAGTATACAGACATTTCACCCGGGGAGGACACAGAAGAGTATACAGACATTACACCCGGGGAGAACACAGAAGAGTATACAGACATTATACCCGGGGAGAACAGAAGAGTATACAGACATTACACCCGGGGAGAACACAGAAGAGTATACAGACATTACACCCGAGGAGGACACAGGAGAGTATACAGACATTACACCCGGGGGAGGACACAGAAGAGTATACAGACATTACACCCGGGGAGAACACAGAAGAGTATACAGACATTACACCCGGGGAGAACACAGAAGAGTATACAGACATTACACCCGGGGAGAACAGAAGAGTATACAGACATTACACCCGGGGAGAACACAGAAGAGTATACAGACATTACACCCGAGGAGGACACAGAGGAGTATACAGACATTACACCCGGGGAGGACACAGAAGAGTATACAGACATTACACCCGGGGAGAACACAGAACAGTATACAGACATTACACCCGGGGGAGGACACAGAAGAGTATACAGACATTACACCCGGGGAGAACACAGGAGAGTATACAGACATTACACCCGGGGGAGGACACAGAAGAGTATACAGACATTACACCCGGGGGAGGACACAGAAGAGTATACAGACATTACACCCGGGGAGAACACAGAAGAGTATACAGACATTACACCCGGGGAGAACACAGAAGAGTATACAGACATTACACCCGGGGAGAACAGAAGAGTATACAGACATTACACCCGGGGAGAACACAGAAGAGTATACAGACATTACACCCGAGGAGGACACAGAGGAGTATACAGACATTACACCCGGGGAGGACACAGAAGAGTATACAGACATTACACCCGGGGAGAACACAGAACAGTATACAGACATTACACCCGGGGGAGGACACAGAAGAGTATACAGACATTACACCCGGGGGAGGACACAGAAGAGTATACAGACATTACACCCGGGGAGAACACAGAAGAGTATACAGACATTACACCCGGGGGAGGACACAGAAGAGTATACAGACATTACACCCGGGGAGAACACAGAAGAGTATACAGACATTACACCCGGGGAGGACACAGAAGAGTATACAGACATTTCACCCGGGGAGGACACAGAAGGAGTATACAGACATTACACCCGGGGAGGACACAGAAGAGTATACAGACATTACACCCGGGGGAGGACACAGAAGAGTATACAGACATTACACCCGGGGAGAACACAGAAGAGTATACAGACATTACACCCGGGGGAGGACACAGAAGAGTATACAGACATTACACCCGGGGAGAACACAGAAGAGTATACAGACATTACACCCGGGGAGGACACAGAAGAGTATACAGACATTACACCCGGGGAGGACACAGAAGAGTATACAGACATTACACCCGGGGAGGACACAGGAGAGTATACAGACATTACACCCGGGGAGACACAAGAGTATACAGACATTACACCCGGGGAGGACACAGAAGAGTATACAGACATTACACCCGGGGAGAACACAGAAGAGTATACAGACATTACACCCGGGGAGAACACAGAAGAGTATACAGACATTACACCCGGGGAGAACAGAAGAGTATACAGACATTACACCCGGGGAGAACACAGAAGAGTATACAGACATTACACCCGAGGAGGACACAGAAGAGTATACAGACATTACACCCGGGGAGGACACAGAAGAGTATACAGACATTACACCCGGGGGAGGACACAGAAGAGTATACAGACATTACACCCGGGGAGAACACAGAAGAGTATACAGACATTACACCCGGGGAGGACACAGAAGAGTATACAGACATTACACCCGGGGAGGACACAGAAGAGTATACAGACATTACACCCGGGGAGAACACAGAACAGTATACAGACATTACACCCGGGGGAGGACACAGAAGAGTATACAGACATTACACCCGGGGGAGGACACAGAAGAGTATACAGACATTACACCCGGGGAGAACACAGAAGAGTATACAGACATTACACCCGGGGAGAACACAGAAGAGTATACAGACATTACACCCGGGGAGAACACAGAAGAGTATACAGACATTACACCCGGGGAGAACACAGAAGAGTATACAGACATTACACCCGGGGGAGGACACAGGAGAGTATACAGACATTACACCCGGGGAGACACAGAAGAGTATACAGACATTACACCCGGGGAGGACACAGAAGAGTATACAGACATTACACCCAGGGAGCACACAGAAGAGTATACAGACATTACACCAGGGGAGACACAGAAGAGTATACAAACATTACACCCGGGGAGACACAGAAGAGTATACAGACATTACACCAGGGGAGACACAGAAGAGTATACAGACATACAGCATGGGATTACAAATGATTCTGTGAGGTAAAACATTCCCCCGCCTATTTTTAAAAACCGCTTTACCTCAAAGAATCCCGTGCTGTTATGTCTGTATACTTTATGTCCCTCCGGCCCAGGCGATGTGTTATGATCAGACACGGCCATTACACAGGACATACCAGGGACACATATATATTAGATTATCTTAGCAAGCACAGGAACATCTAATATATAAAGCTGAATGTGTGTATGTATGTATGTATGTATGTATGTATGTATGTACGTACGTACGTACGTACGTACGTACGTACGTATGTATGTGTATGGTGTGTGTCCGGGATTGGCATCTGTACCGTCGCAACTACAGCCACAAAATTTTGCACACTCACACGCCTGTACCCCGAGAGCGTCATAGGCTATGTTGTGAGGGGAAATTTTAACCCCGCGCGTTCCAATTTACCAATCAATTTTGCCCCTATCTACATAATGGGGAAAAAGTGAAACGAAAAGTGTATCCGCACCGTCGCATTTACAATCACAAAATTTTGCACAGACACCTCACGTGACCCAGGGAACGTCGTAGACTATGTTTTCACAGGAAAATTTAACCCTGCGCTTTACAGTTACTCTCTAAAAAGAAGGGAATTTTGTTTACTTACCGTAAATTCCTTTTCTTCTAGTTCCTATTGGGAGACCCAGACAATTGGGTGTATAGCTTCTGCCTCCGGAGGCCACACAAAGTATTACACTTTAAAAAGTGTAACCCCTCCCCTCTGCCTATACACCCTCCCGTGCATCACGGGCTCCTCAGTTTTGGTGCAAAAGCAGGAAGGAGGAAACTTATAAATTGGTCTAAGGTAAATTCAATCCGAAGGATGTTCGGAGAACTGAAACTATGAACCAAAGGAACAATTCAACATGAACAACATGTGTACACAACAGAACAACAGCCCGAAGGGAACAGGGGCGGGTGCTGGGTCTCCCAATAGGAGCTAGAAGAAAAGGAATTTACGGTAAGTAAACAAAATTCCCTTCTTTGTCGCTCCATTGGGAGACCCAGACAATTGGGACGTCCAAAAGCAGTCCCTGGGTGGGTAAAAGAATACCTCGATAAAAAGAGCCGAAAACGGCCCCCTCTTACAGGTGGGCAACCGCCGCCTGAAGGACTCGCCTACCTAGGCTGGCATCTGCCGAAGCATAGGTATGCACCTGATAGTGTTTCGTGAAAGTGTGCAGACTAGACCAGGTAGCCGCCTGACACACCTGCTGAGCCGTAGCCTGGTGCCGCAATGCCCATGACGCACCCACGACTCTGGTAGAATGGGCTTTCAGCCCTGAAGGAACCGGAAGCCCAGAAGAACGGTAGGCTTCAAGAATCGGTTCCTTGATCCACCGAGCCAAGGTTGACTTGGACGCCTGCGACCCTTTACGCTGGCCAGCGACAAGGACAAAGAGCGCATCTGAACGGCGCAGGGGCGCCGTGCGAGACACGTAGAGCCGGAGTGCTCTCACTAGATCTAACAAGTGCAAATCCTTTTCACATTGGTGAACTGGATGAGGGCAAAATGAAGGTAAGGAGATATCCTGATTGAGATGAAAAGGGGATACCACCTTAGGGAGGAATTCCGGGACCGGACGCAGAACCACCTTATCCTGGTGAAAAAACAGGAAGGGGGCTTTGCATGACAACGCTGCTAGCTCCGACACTCTACGGAGTGATGTAACCGCCACTAGAAAAGCCACCTTCTGCGAAAGACGTGATAGAGAGACATCCCGCAGCGGCTCGAAAGGTGGTTTCTGAAGAGCCCTTAGCACTCTGTTAAGATCCCAAGGTTCCAGCGGCCGCTTGTAAGGTGGGACTATGTGGCAAACTCCCTGCAGGAACGTGCGGACCTGCGGAAGTCTGGCTAGACGCTTTTGAAAAAACACGGAAAGCGCCGAAACTTGTCCCTTGAGAGAGCCGAGAGACAAACCCTTGTCCATTCCGGATTGAAGGAAGGAAAGAAAGGTGGGTAAGGCAAATGGCCAGGGGGTAAAACCCTTATCAGAGCACCAGGATAAGAAGATCCTCCAAGCCCTGTGATAGATCTTGGCGGACGTTGGTTTCCTGGCCTGTCTCATAGTGGCAATGACATCTTGAGATAACCCTGAGGACGCTAGGATCCAGGACTCAATGGCCACACAGTCAGGTTGAGGGCCGCAGAATTCAGATGGAAAAATGGCCCTTGAGACAGCAAGTCTGGTTGGTCTGGGAGTGCCCACGGTTGACCCACCGTGAGGTGCCACAGATCCGGGTACCACGACCTCCTCGGCCAGTCTGGAGCGACGAGGATGGCGCGGCGGCAGTCGGACCTGATCTTGCGTAACACTCTGGGCAGCATTGCCAGAGGAGGAAACACATAAGGTAGTCGAAACTGCGACCAATCCTGAACTAATGCGTCCGCCGCCAGAGCTCTGTGATCTTGAGACCGTGCCATGAATGCCGGGACTTTGTTGTTGTGCCGAGACGCCATGAGATCGACGTCCGGCGTTCCCCAGCGGCAACAGATCTCTTGAAACACGTCCGGGTGAAGAGACCATTCCCCTGCGTCCATGCCCTGGCGACTGAGGAAGTCTGCTTCCCAGTTTACTACGCCCGGGATGTGAACTGCGGAGATGGTGGATGCTGTGGCCTCCGCCCACAGCAGAATCCGCCGAACTTCCTGGAAGGCTTGACGGCTGCGCGTGCCGCCCTGATGGTTGATGTACGCGACCGCCGTGGCGTTGTCCGACTGTATGCGGATCTGCCTGCCCTCCAGCCAGCGATGAAACGCCTTCAGGGCTAGATACACTGGCCTTATCTCCAGAACATTGATCTGAAGGGAGGACTCTGTCGGAGTCCAGGTTCCCTGAGCCCTGTGGTGGAGAAAAAACGCTCCCCACCCTGACAGACTCGCATCCGTCGTGACCACAGCCCAGGATGGGGGCAGGAAGGATTTTCCCTTCGACAGAGAAGTGGGAAGAAGCCACCACTGAAGAGAGGTTTTGGCTGCCAGGGAAAGAGAGACGTTCTTGTCCAGGGACGTCGACCTCCTGTCCCATTTGCGGAGAATGTCCCATTGGAGTGGACACAGATGAAACTGCGCAAAGGGGACTGCCTCCATTGCTGCCACCATCTTCCCCAGGAAGTGCATGAGGCGCCTCAAGGGGTGTGACTGGGCCCGAAGAAGAGAGTGCACCCCTGTCTGCAGCGAACGCTGTTTGTCCAGCGGTAGCTTGACTATCGCTGAGAGAGTATGAAACTCCATCCCGAGGTAAGTCAGTGATTGGGTCGGTGTCAGTTTTGACTTTGGGAAATTGATGATCCACCCGAATCTCTGGAGAGTCTCCAGAGCCACGGTCAGGCTGTGTTGACATGCCACCCGGGAGGGTGCTTTGACTAGGAGATCGTCCAAGTAAGGGATCACCGAGTGGCCTTGAGAGTGTAGGACCGCCACAACGGATGCCATGACCTTGGTGAAGACCCGTGGGGCTGTCGCCAGGCCGAACGGCAGTGCCACAAACTGAAGATGTTCGTCCCCGATGGCGAAACGCAGGAAGCGTTGATGCTCTGGTGCGATCGGCACATGGAGATAAGCATCCCTGATGTCGATTGATGCTAGGAAGTCTCCTTGGGACATCAAAGCGATGACCGAGCGGAGACATTCCATGCAAAACCGTCTGGTTCTCACATGTCTGTTGAGCAGTTTGAGGTCCAGAACGGGACGGAATGATCCATCCTTTTTTGGCACCACGAACAAGTTGGAGTAAAACCCGCGACCACGTTCCTGAAGGGGAACGGGGATCACAACTCCTTCTGTCTTCAGAGTGTTCACCGCCTGAAAAAGTGCCTCGGCTCGCTCGGGGGGCGGAGATGTTCAGAAGAAACGAGTCGGGGGACGAGAGCTGAACTCTATCCTGTAACCGTGAGACAGAATGTCTCTCACCCATCGGTCTTGGACATTTGGCCACCAGGCGTCGCAAAAGCGGGAGAGCCTGCCACCGACCGAGGATGCGGTTTGGGGAGGCCAAAAGTCATGAGGAGGCCGCCTTGGAGACGGTGCCTCCGGCGGTCTTTGGAGGACGTGACTTAGACCGCCATGAATAAGAGTTCCTCTGGCCCTTCTGTGGCCTGTTGGACGAGGAAGGTTGGGACCTGGCTGAGGGCCGAAAGTACCGAAACCTCGATTGAATTTTCCGTTGCTGAGGTCTGTTTGGCTTGGACTGGGGTAAGGACGAGTCCTTTCCCTTGGATTGCTTAATAATTTCATCCAATCGCTCGCCAAACAATCGGTCGCCGGAAAATGGCAAACCGGTTAAGAACTTCTTGGAAGCAGAGTCTGCCTTCCATTCGCGTAGCCACATGGCCCTGCGGACTGCCACCGAATTGGCGGACGCTACCGCTGTACGGCTAGCAGAGTCCAGGACGGCATTCATGGCGTAGGATGAAAATACCGACGCCTGAGAAGTCAAGGACGCAACTTGCGGAGCAGAGGTACGTGTGACCGCATTAATCTCAGACAGAGAAGCTGAGATAGCTTGGAGTGCCCACACGGCTGCGAAGGCCGGGGCAAAAGACGCGCCTGTGGCTTCATAGATGGATTTCATCAGGAGCTCTATCTGCCTGTCAGTGGCATCCTTGAGCGATGAACCATCTGCCACTGATACTACGGATCTAGCCGCCAGTCTAGAGACTGGCGGATCCAACTTGGGACATTGAGCCCAACCCTTAACTACGTCAGAGGGGAAGGGGTAACGTGTGTCATTAAGGCGCTTAGTAAAGCGCTTGTCCGGAAATGCTCTGTGCTTCTGGACAGCCTCTCTGAAGTTAGAGTGATCGAAAAACGCACTCCGTGTACGTTTGGGAAACCTAAACTGGTGCTTTTCCTGCTGCGAATCCGACTCCTCTATAAGTGGAGTTGGGGGAGAGAGATCTAGCACCTGGTTGATGGACGCTATAAAGGTCATTTACTATGGCGTCCCCTTCAGGTGTATCAAGATTGAGAGCAACGTCAGGTTCAGAGCCCTGAGCTGAGACATCCGCTTCATCCTCCAGAGAGTCATCAAGCTGAGACCCCGAACAGCGTGATGAAGTCGGGGAAGATTCCCAGCGAGCCCGCTTAGCCGGTCTGGGACTGCGGTCCGTGCCGGAGTCCTCCCCGTGAGACCTAGGGGCCACCCCAGGAGCACGCTGCGGCGCAGCCCGAGAGGGGCCTGGGGGCGATGATCCTACAGTGCCCGGGGCCTGTGTAAGGACCGGTCTGGACTGCAAGGCTTCTAGTATCTTAGCAGATCATCTGTCCATAGACTGAGTCATGGATTGTGAAAGCGACTCAGAGTTTCTCAGCCAAAACTGCAAACTCTGTCCCTGCCACCTGGATAGGGGCAGCCGGCGGTTCTACCTGAGCCGAGGGTCCCACCAGTGCCCGAGGCTCCGGCTGAGCGAGTGCAACAGGGGCCGAGCATTGCTCACAGTGAGGGTAGGTGGAACCTGCAGATAACATAGCCACACAAGAGGTACAGGTTGCAAAATAACCCTGTGTCTTGGCACCCTTGCTCCTTGTGAACGACATGCTGTTGTCTCCTAGGAGAGTGATCACTGAGGGTATATAGCCAAAAGCAAAAACAATGCGGCCGAACAGAGAAAATGTATACAGATATATAAATAAATATATACACTTCGGCACCCTGGGGGGACCAGCACTGGTGACCGGTGTGGCTTACCGACTGCCCAAAGCGGTTGTGTGTCCACCAGATTCCCTGCCTTGGGCCTCCCAGAGCTGCAGAGCTCGTTCCTGAAATCCTCCACCGGCAGAATGATTGTAAAAATGGTTGCCGGAGCTCTCAGGGGAGGAGGGGGCCGTGGGCGGCGACTAATAAAGTGCGGGAATCTGGTGCCCCACAGTGATCAGTGAGGGGGGAGGAGGACACCTAAAGTATGCTCCAGCCCTCACTGTCGACGTCAGGTCGACCGTCCCGCCCTTACCCCTGACTGGCAGGCCCGGGGGCGGGAGTTATAGTACTAGGCCGCAGAAGCCGGGGACTAAATTTAATACCGCGGCCGACAAACAAGCACGGTCGGCGCGGTAATCCCGGTCGTCATAAAAATACAGCAGCCGCTGCAGTGTCTGTGACACGAGCGCTCCATACACCGTCCCCAAGGGGACACAGAGTACCTTTTGGATGCAGGGCCTGTCCCTGATGATATTAAGTCTCCTGTCCGGCAGATTCCCACAGGGGCTGCGGAGGGAGCCCGGTCCCAGTGCATGGATGACCGGTTAGGATCCCACTTCTCCCAGAGCCTCTAAGGGATGGGGAAGGAAAACGGCATGTGGCTCCAGCCTCTGTACCCGCAATGGGTACCTCAACCTTAACAGCACCGCCGACTTAGTGGGGTGAGAAGGGAGCATGCCGGGGGCCCTGGGGCCCTCTTTTCTTCCATCCGATATAATCAGCAGCTGCTGCTGACTAAAATGTGGAGCTTGAGTGAATGTGTGCCTCCTTCAACACAAAGCACAAAACTGAGGAGCCCGTGATGCACGGGAGGGTGTATAGGCAGAGGGGAGGGGTTACACTTTTTAAAGTGTAATACTTTGTGTGGCCTCCGGAGGCAGAAGCTATACACCCAATTGTCTGGGTCTCCCAATGGAGCGACAAAGAAACATGCCTTCATTAAAGTAAATGGAGCCTGGAACTACAGGTTATTTGTAGGAACTGTGATTGGTTGCTATAGGAACAAAAGACATTCATAGTATAAGAAGCTTATATGTGGGGTAATAAGATGTCGGTTGGGAGACTGATAGAGAGAGAGAGAGAGACAGACAGACGGGGAACGAGACAGACGGGGAACGAGACAGACGGGGAACGAGACAGACGGGGAACGAGACAGACGGGGAACGAGACAGACGGGGAACGAGACAGACGGGGAACGAGACAGACGGGGAACGAGACAGACGGGGAACGAGACAGACGGGGAACGAGACAGACGGGGAACGAGACAGACGGGGAACGAGACAGACGGGGAACGAGACAGACGGGGAACGAGACAGACGGGGAACGAGACAGACGGGGAACGAGACAGACGGGGAACGAGACAGACGGGGAACGAGACAGACGGGGAACGAGACAGACGGGGAACGAGACAGACGGGGAACGAGACAGACGGGGAACGAGACAGACGGGGAACGAGACAGACGGGGAACGAGACAGACGGGGAACGAGACAGACGGGGAAAGAGACAGACGGGGAAAGAGACAGACGGGGAAAGAGACAGACGGGGAAAGAGACAGACGGGGAAAGAGACAGACGGAGCACATTACTTGGCCAATTTAGTTAAATCTGTGTGGAATATCTGTGGTGTTGAAATATATGTTGTGAAATGCTTCTATTAGCTTAGTTTTTGCCTTTTAATAATTACATTTCTATTTGTTTTATGGTTTTTGTGTGGAGAATACATTTTTGTTAATACATTCTATTTTGTTAACAGCAGTTATTAACCCGGTCGAAGCCGGGAAGTACAGCTAGTTTTATATAATGTCCAATTGTGGAGATTATCATTGCAAGATCTATTGATTAAAATTAACTTTGTTTGTGGGAATCCCCTTTAAAGTTGGCATATTTTAAGTTTCCACCATATAGCAGGTGACAGGGGCAAAACAACTGCGGTCGCAGGGAACACGACCGGGCTCGGGGATGCAGGGGGCCCGGAGACCCTAGCCCCTGCCTCAGCTGTCGTGCGCCCGAGGGTGCCCATCGAGTTGAAATGCATCGCTGACCATCGAGACCAGTCATGTCCCTATACTGCGATGCACGCTGCCGACCAAACAGAATCCGTCAGCTTTCATCTGCGTCCCAGTGACTGAGGGCAGCACATGAAAATGATGTCATGTGTTGCCATAGCACCGACGCAGATGAAAGATACCGGTCCTGCTCACTGGGGGATGCCGTTAGAACCAAGACATATTTACCAGGATGAGGACATATGTACCAGGAGGGCCCCAGGAGGGGGACAGTATATATCAGGATGGGGACTGTAGATACTAGCAGGGGGACAGTATATACCAGGATGGGTGACAAATATACCAGGTTGTGGCCTAGAATGGGGGACATTTATACCAGGATGGGGGGGCCAGGATGGGGTATATTAGAAGAGGACGGGGGACATTACTACATATTGGGGGTGGGGGGAGGGCAACTTGTAACTCTGTATAGGATTTAGAACGCCAAGTGTATACATACATACATATGCATACATCTGACCAACATGGGGGGGTCCAAATTGTGAACTAGGGCCCATCAAACGCTAGTTATGCCACTGCTAGGTGGCTTACTTTGAGCTAGAAATTTGTGCCAAAACTTTGCATCTGTTTGTTGGAAAGGGATATGACCGTGTGGTCCACTTTTCAGTAAGGGCAGGTCTTGTTAGACCAAGCTCAGAGTGCATCTAAAGCACAAATGTGGTGCAAGTCCATTAATTGCGACAATCCCAGCACTTAACCAGGCGCTTTCAGATTGCCCTGGTGCAGTGGCAATTGGGGTAATAAGGGGTTAATGTCAGCTGACAGCTGACACTAAGCCTTAGATTAGTAATGGGAGGAGTGTATGAGACCCCCCCAATTACTAATCTGTAAGTGAAAAGAAATAAACACCTCAGTTCAGTGAGGTCCCCTGAGGTGAGGTTACCTGCGGTCATAGGTGGAGGGCCGTGGGAAGCTCCACCTGTGGTTGCAGCTAACCTGAGTGATGTCACTGCTGATCGCCGCTCAGTCTCTGCCTGAAGTCCACAGCGGGCAATCATATTCCATGATCACGCGCTGTGACTTTGTATGTAGTACTGCTGGAATCATCGTGGGACCTCGTGTAGTTTAATGTCGAACCTGCAGCGGTGTTTTGAGGGTTAATAAAGTGGTGAAAGAGGGTGTTTTTTTGTATTTTATTTCAAATAAAGGATGTTTCGGTGTTTGTGTTTATTTTTTTCCCTTACAGATATTAGTAATGGGGGGGTGGGGGGGTCTCAGACGCGGCCTATTACTAATCTAGGACTTAGTGGCAGTTGCGGGCTGCCATTAACCCCCTATTGCCCTAACTGCCACCGCACTTGGGCAAATTGGGAAGAGCAGGGTTAAGTGCTGGGATCGTCACATCTAATGAAGCGGCAATTCTGGGCGGCTGCAGGCTGCTATCTTAAGGCTGGGGGTACCCAATAACCACGGGTCTCCCCAGACTGAGAATACCAGCCCCCAGATGTCAGTTTTTATCATGGCTGGGTATCAAAATTTTTTTAACTATTTATTTAAATAAGTTATAAAAAAAAAAAAAAAAAAGCATGCTGTTCCTCCTATTTTGATATACAGCCAAGATAAGTGTTACGGGGGGTCTGGCAGATTAGGAAAAAGGTGGTGAATATCCCAATTGCCAGTCGGGGGCCACCGTACTCCAAGATGGTAAAAGGAGCTGCTGGCAACCCGTAGGTCAGGCGGATAATAGAGAGCTGGGGTGGCTCTGAAATAATATGTACCTGATCCAAGTTAGGCGTCACTTGGACCAGGACTATTGTGAACCCTGTTCACGCCACAGGGTACACACATCCAAACCAGGAACTCCCCGGTTAACACCACAGAGTTCCTGGGGTACACTGTCCATGTGTGTAGGGGGCACACCCAGACAGGAGACGCAGCAGCCACAGCACAGTTAACTCCACTGGTCTGCTACAACAGGACTGGAGCGATAGGAGGGGAAGCGCGGCACCTGACCCCAAAATGCTGAGCCACGAATCTTGGCGTGACAGGCACCGGACACCTAACCCTACCTACTGCTTCCAGAACTAGTGGCTGTAGCTGCAATGTGGCTCTAATCACAGGTATGAGCATGTGAAGACTGCGCACCTCCATGCGGTCTCCAGGCCCTTTTAACACCTAGGGTCTGCCCCAAACCCAGGATGAGCCACAATGGCACCTCCAGGGTCCAATAGCAGAGTGCCACATTATCAGTGACATCACCAGCGGCCTATCCGGAACCACCATGTCACTGACGACACAAGGGCAGCACAGCCCCAAACACCTTACCAGTCATCGTCTGATGACCAATGGTGTGTTGCCAGGTCATAGGGGCGGGCCTCCGTGAGCTAGTCCGGAGTGGCCACATGATCAGGATACCTGATGCTATCCAGCCTATCAGGGCCTGCCACCTCACGGACATGCCCAGTGAAGTTCTTACCGGATTTAGCCCTTAATGCACTAAGTGCCTGAGCATGCTCAGTAGCCTGAACCACAGACTTTTCTCAGAAATGAGACTATCAGCCTGAGCATGCTCAGTAGGCACAACACAAGACTTGGACACAGAACAGAGTCCAAGTAACTGAGCAAAGAGGCTTTTCACACTAAGTGTGGGAGCATGTCTAGTAGCCTGAACTGAGGACTTAGCCTCAGGAATGGCACTATCAGGCTGAGCATGCTCACCAGGCGTAACACTGGACATAGAATCTGTCTGGGGCAAATCAGCATGTGCCCTAGCTGCCTCGCCACACTTAGACGTGGAGGAAAAAGCAGCCTGCTGGACGACCCGAGGCATGACCAAAATTGGTGGCTGCTTGCGGCTACTGCGCCAATTTGTAACAATAAGCACATGGTTGGGGGATGCAGCCTGTAGCCGTATGCTATATCTGTGCTGGGTATTATGATATGGGGGTACCTCACGCCAAATTTTTAAATTTATTTTACTTTATGATATAGACTCACCCACCGGAGTCTGTGATTGAAAGCGTCAGACACACTGTCACTCAGTGTGGGGGCGCGTCTGACTGCAACCATTCACAGAGACCGGTGGGTGGGGAAATCAGCGCATACTAAATGAAGGTAATGAGCGGTCCTAGAAGTGAATGAGCGGCTGCAGGAGCATACAGCCGCGACGGTGACTCTAAGTATGAAGTACTTGCTCCTACCCCTTTGCGCTGGATTCTGGTCCCCATATAAATTTTATATGGGGACTGGCATTGGGCCAGATACCACGGTTCAATCCCCCGCCGACCCCCGACAAAAAGCAAAAAAGAATTCACATGCTACATCTTTGTAGTCACCACAAAGATGCAACCAAAAAAGCAGCAACGTGCGTACAGCAAAAATGAAATCTCAGGCTTTGCTCGGGAAGGAAATGCATGTATTTTTGGTACCAATACTGCACCCAAGAAATGCGGCAAAAACGCAGCGTGCGCCTGTAGCCTTAGGGTTAACACTTAGGGGCACTTTGCACACTACGACATCGCAGGTGCGATGTCGGTGGGGTCAAATTGAAAGTGACACACATCCGGCGTCGCAGTCGATATCGTAGTGTGTAAATCTTTTTTGATACGATTAACGAGCACAAAATAGTCGTAATCGTATCATCGGTGTAGCGTCGGTCATTTCCATAATTTCGAAATGACCGATGTTACGATTTTGTTCCTCATTCCAGCGGCAGCACACATCGCTGTGTGTGAAGCCGCAGGAGCGAGGTACATCTCCTACCTGCGTCCTGCGGCTTACACCGGCTATGCGGAAGGACGGAGGTGGGCGGGATGTTTACGTACCGCTCATCTCCGCTTCTATTGACCGCCTGCCGTGTGACGTCGCTATGACGCCGCACAACCCGCCCCCTTAATAAGGAGGCGGGTCGCCGGCCAGAGCGACGTCGCAGGGCAGGTGAGTGCATGTGAAGCTGGCGTAGCGATAATGTTCGCTACGCCAGCTATCACCATATCGCAGCTGAGACGGGGCGGGGACTATCGCGCTCGGCATCGCAGCATCGGCTTGCGATGTCATAGTGTGCAAAGTGCCCCTTACTCTTTGCGCAAATTACTGTAAAGCACCTGAAGGGTTAAACTTCCTGAGAAGTTTTGAATACTTTGACAAGTGCAGTTTTTAAAATGGTATCAATAGAGGGTTAAACATATTGTAGAGAAAACTGCAATATCTTGTGATAATCTTGATGTGAAAAATGTAATAGAAACCCAACAGAAAGAAATTACAATGGAAAAAAAGTAAAAATAGTTGAAAGAGAGGAATATTTTTAATCGCTAAATAAAGCTTAAAAAATAAAATAATATAAAAAAAAAGATCCAGGCTGGGGTAATGTTCGAAAAAACAAAACAACCAGTGTGAACAGGTAAGCCATTGTTTGCAATGTTGTTTGTTTCTCCCTGCTCTGACAGGTCGGTCATACAATTGATTGAAATAGAATCAATTATCATTGTTACCTTTCAAATTGTTACCATTCTCCCCAATATCAACAAGGAATTTATGAGTATTTGCAGACTGCAAATTGATTTTCTCTCCATTGGCATCCACAACTCGTGTTCTCTGTGGAGAGCGAATTACCACCTGTAATGTACAGAAACATCATAATAAGCACTAGAAATTAATATTCAGTCACCAAAAAACCCTCTTCTCGTTCAGTTCATTGAGTCACTAAAGACCTTGGGTTGTATAGCTCGAGTTGCTTCTGGCAGCTGACGTGTATGGGGGGCTCAAACTTTCCACCGATAGACTAGGTTGAGGGAGAGAGGGGGTCAGGACGTTAAAACTTACACTCCCGATCCTTCTGTTGCAGTAAAGATAAACCGGTGCCAGGTTCTATCCCATCACATTTTTGGAAATATTTTATTATATCTTTCATGGGACAGCACTGAAGATCTGACCTTTGATACGATGTACAGTGTCAGTGTGCAGCTTGTATAACAGTGTAAACAGTATAAACTGTGTGCCCTCTAAATAACTCAATATAAAGCCAGTAGTGTCAAAACTGCTGACAATAAACCTGAGTATACCCCTAAGTGAAAATGGGCAAATTATGTCCACTTAGCCTTTTTTTCTCTGTGTCGTGACTCATTAGTGTTACAAGGTCTCAGGTGTGAATGGGGGGGGCTGGTGTGTTACATTTGGTGTAATCACACACACACACTCTCTCATACTGGTCACTAGAAGGTCAACATGGCTCCTTATAGCAAATAATTCTCTCAGGATCTGAAAAAAAGGATTGTTGCTCTACATAAAGATGGCCGAAGCTATAATATTGACACCACCCTGAAACGGAGCTGCAGCACGGTGGCAAAGACCATACAACAGTTTAATAAGACAGGTTCCCCTCAGAACAGACCTCGCCATGGCCGACCACAGAAGCAGAGTGCTGAGTGTCTTCTTTTCAGAAGAGACATATTAGTACAGCCAGCATTGCTGTAGAGGTTACAGGGGTGGGGGGTCCACCTGTCAGTGCTCAGACCATACACCACACACTGCAGAGGTTACAGGGGTGGGGGGGTCCACCTGTCAGTGCTCAGACCATACACCACACACTGCAGAGGTTACAGGGGTGGGGGGTCCACCTGTCAGTGCTCAGACCATACACCACACACTGCAGAGGTTACAGGGGTGGGGGGGGTCCACCTGTCAGTGCTCAGACCATACACCACACACTGCAGAGGTTACAGGGGTGGGGGGGTCCACCTGTCAGTGCTCAGACCATACACCACACACTGCAGAGGTTACAGGGGTGGAGGGTCCACCTGTCAGTGCTCAGACCATACACCACACACTGCAGAGGTTACAGGGGTGGGGGGTCCACCTGTCAGGGCTCAGACCATACACCGCACACTGCAGAGGTTACAGGGGTGGAGGGTCCACCTGTCAGTGCTCAGACCATACACCACACACTGCAGAGGTTACAGGGGTGGGGGGGTCCACCTGTCAGTGCTCAGACCATACACCACACACTGCAGAGGTTACAGGGGTGGGGGGTCCACCTGTCAGTGCTCAGACCATACACCACACACTGCAGAGGTTACAGGGGTGGGGGGGTCTACCTGTCAGTGCTCAGACCATACACCACACACTGCAGAGGTTACAGGGGTGGGGGGGTCCACCTGTCAGTGCTCAGACCATACACCACACACTGCAGAGGTTACAGGGGTGGAGGGTCCACCTGTCAGTGCTCAGACCATACACCACACACTGCAGAGGTTACAGGGGTGGGGGGTCCACCTGTCAGTGCTCAGACCATACACCACACACTGCAGAGGTTACAGGGGTGGAGGGGTCCACCTGTCAGTGCTCAGACCATACACCACACACTGCAGAGGTTACAGGGGTGGGGGGTCCACCTGTCAGGGCTCAGACCATACACCACACACTGCAGAGGTTACAGGGGTGGGGGGGTCCACCTGTCAGGGCTCAGACCATACACCACACACTGCAGAGGTTACAGGGGTGGGGGGGGGTCCGCCTGTCAGTGCTCAGACCATACACTGCAGAGGTTACAGGGGTGGGGGGTCCGCCTGTCAGTGCTCAGACCATACACTGCACACTGCAGAGGTTACAGGGGTGGGGGTTCACCTGTCAGTGATCAGACCACCGCACACATGGAAATTTTTCTTTATTTTATCCCATAAATTTAGTTTTTGCCTAGAATTTTCTCACTGCACTTCCCCACCATAGAGTTGAGTGTTAATGAGTCACACACAAAATGGATTACAAAAATATTTAAATACAGGTTGTGATGTAACAAAATAGGTAAACCGCCAAAGCAGAGTGAATTCTTTTGCAAGGTACTGCATTAGTAAGGGGAAGAGATGAACATAGGGGATAAGAAAGCGGTATGTGAAATGCACGGAGGGGTGCAGATATTATAAGTGTGGGTTTAGGTTATACTGAGGTGCTTTACCTTTGCCTATACATTTTAGTCTTCTACTAAATCATGTCTGTTACTGGTAGCATCGTGTATACTCCGTACTACTCTCTATACTAGGTCACTCTTGCACATTATTTGATATGGATTCCTTTGTAACCACTATGTTCCTATATGAGCTCATTTATTATTCCTAGGATTCAGTACACTCCTTCACATTACTAATCCACCTTTATGTTTCGATATTTCCATGAATGTGAACACATTTTTGTATGATTCTATAGGTTTTCTAACTCTATAATAATTGATATTTCCCTGTAGACTGTGAGCCCTCGCGGGCAGGGTCCTCTCTCCTCCTATACCAGTCTGTCTTGTACTGTTAATGATTGTTGTACGTATACCCTCTCTCACTTGTAAAGCGCCATGGAATAAATGGCGCTATAATAATAAATAATAATAATATTTTATATATTTTCTTTTTTGTGGTGTGGGCCTCTTGCTGCAGGATTTAGAAGTCAAAAGAGAAGACAAATCCCCTTTACAGAACCCTTCTAAACTGGACAACTCCTGCCATAATCCCTGCACTTATCTGCTAAAACTAACATGTAATGCAGGGTCCAGCCATATCGGAGCTGATGGGTCTTCTTTTATGTCTGGTAAATAATGAAAGCTGGGACTCAGAGCACAGCCATGTAACTGGACTTCATTTTTCTGGATCTACAATGTGATTATCACTATAGAAAGCAAACTTTCAGGATCCAGTAAAAAAAAATAAATGGGAAAATGTGAGAGTAAACCATCCAGTCCCCAGGGCTCAGAGGAGTTGAAGTCCAGATCCACATTTATGCTCTTAACGCGAGGTTTAGACTTTGTATTTTTTGTGGATTGTGCGTTTGATCAAAAGCTAGTTGTAGAGTCCATTACCTCTCGGTAGGTCTTCAGCAGCCCTGGAATTTCATAATATACAGTAACATGTCCAGATTCTTTTGCTACAGCGGCACCAGATCTAGAATCAATCTGAAGGGCATTCGAGGAAGAGCTCCATGTCCCAGACAACCCTGTAAACCAAAAGAATAAATGTATTAGAAACTAGAATTATATTGCAACCTGCAGAGGGTTAGTCCCATCTTCAAAGACTGATGTATTGGAAATTATAACATTATAAATTTCATATCAAAATTATGCCTCAGTCTGCAGATAAATAATGTTGTATATTTTTATCACTTATGGCATGTTATGTTGCGATTGAGCAACGGTAGTCATTCAGTTTTCATAGGACATTGTTTCCAGACCATCTACCATCTTGGTTGCTCTTCTATGGACTTGCTCCAATATATCAATGTCTTTTTTCAAATGGGGCCTAGAACTGTACGCAGTATAACAGGTGGGGTCTGACCAGGGCAGATTATAGGGGAATAATGACCTCTCTTAATCTAGAGTCAATGCTTGTCTTGATACATCCCAGAATTTTGTTCGTATTTTTTGCCGCAGCTCCGCACAGTTTACTTATGTGGAATCTGGGATCCACCATTATATGCCCCAGCCCTTTTCCCCGATGCTATCGCTTAGTTTTATTCTCCAGTCCTTTTCCCCAGTGCTATCGCTTAGTTTTAATCTCCATTCCTATTCCTCTGTGCCATCGCTTAGTTTTATACCCCGGTACTTTTCCTCGGTGCAATCGCTTAGTTTTATGCTCCAGTCCTTTTCCCCAGTGGTGTCGCTTAGTTTTATTCTCCAGTCCTTTTCCCCAGTGCTCTCTCTTAGTTTTATGCTCCAGTCTTTTTCTCCGGTGCTCTTAGTTTTATACCCCGGTCCTTTTCCCCAGTGCTATTGCTTAGTTTTATACCCCGGTCCTTTTCCTCGGTGCTATCACTTAGTTTTATGTTCCAGTCCTTTTCCCCAGTGGTGTCGCTTAGTTTTAGTCTCCAGTCCTTTTCCTCGGTCCCATCTTTAGTTTTATTCTCCATTGCCATTCCTCGGTGGTATCTCTTAGTTTTATACCCCGGTCCTTTTCCTCGGTGCCATCGCTTAGTTTTATGCTCCAGTCCTTTTCCCCAGTGGTGTCGCTTAGTTTTATTCCTCCCATACTATATATGCTTTTACCCAGATGCAGGAGTTTGCATTTGTTCTTGTTAATGTGGCACATTGCTTGTGTCTATGTTTTTGAATGCGCTCGCTCTCCTCGCTAGTATTGGCGGCTACTCATATCTTACTATAATCTGTGAATTTTATAAGCTCCCCAATAATTTTGTTGTCCAGATCATTTATAAAGATATTACACAGCACTGGGCCCAGTACAGAGCCTTGTAGCGCACTGCTTTTGGCTTTCCTCCAGCTTGATGTGTAGCCATTAAGTATAACTCGTTCTGCCCTGTCATTACGCCAGTTATGAATCCATCTAACTTATTTTTTGTCGATTCTGCACTTGATAATTTTCTCAATGAGGACGTTATGTGATACTTTAATCGAATGCCTTACTGAAAGCCAGGTATATACTATATCCATGGCATTGCCCTGGTCCAACCATTCAGGGACTTTGTTATAGAAGGAAATCAGGTTGGTCTGAAGATTTATTGGTCATAAAGCCGTGCGGCTCTGGAAATGAATGTCTTCCCCTCCAGGGACCTCAGTAAATGTTCATGGACAATTTGCTGGAAGATATTTCCTGCTACGGAGGTCAGGCTTACTGGCCTGTAATCCCCTGGATCCTCATTTTTCCTGCTATGGAGGTCAGGCTTACTGGCCCATAATTCCATGGATCCTCCTTTTCCTGCTATGGAGGTCAGGCTTACTGGCCCATAATTCCCTGGATCCTCCTTTTTCCTGCTACAGAGGTCAGGCTTACTGGCCCGTGATTCCCTGGATCCTCCTTTTTCCTGCTATGGAGGTCAGGATTACTGGCCTGTGATTTCCTGGATCCTCCTTTTTCCTGCTACAGAGGTCAGGCTTACTGGCCCGTGATTCCCTGGATCCTCTTTTTTCCTGCTATGGAGGTCAGGATTACTAACCTGTGATTTCCTGGATCCTCCTTTTTCCTGCTATGGAGGTCAGGCTTACTGGCCTGTAATTCCCTGGATCCGCCTTTTTCCTGCTATGGAGGTCAGGCTTACTGGCCTGTAATTCCCTGGATCCTCCTTTTTCCTGCTATGGAGGTCAGGATTACTGGCCTGTGATTCCCTGGATCCTCCTTTTTCCTGCTATGAGGGTTAGGCTTACTGGCCTGTAATTCCCTGGATCCTCTTTTTACCTGCTATGGAGGTCAGGATTACTGGCCTGTGATTCCCTGGATCCTCCTTTTTCCTGCTATGGAGGTCAGGGTTACTGGCCTGTAATTCCCTGGATCCTCCTTTTCCCCCTTTTTGTAGATGGGAACCACATTTACCCTTTTCCAATCTAGAGGGACCTCTCCTGTTCCCCATGACTTATTGCAGATTATGGCAGTGGTGCTATTATTTCCTCTCTTCTGGGACTCTAAGGTGTAAATCGTCTGCTCCTGGGGACTTGGTTTCCTATAACTTGGCTGAGTCTTCTCCTTTGCTTATTGTCACCTTGGCCTCCTCCTGACCATCAATTCTATCATGATTATTGTTGATGCTTGCATTAGTGTTTTGGGAGAGGACAGATGTGAAATACGGATTTAGTATCTCCACCGGCTGCTCCACCTTGCTGACTGTTTCACCTTTTTGATTCTACAGGACTCTAATGGTCACCTTCATTTTTCTTTTGCTCCAATCTGATGTTGGAAAAAATGAAATAAAGAAAAAAAAAAAAAACTGCTCAATTTCACAGTGTTCATCCTTAGTTGTCACAAGATAAGCCGCGGCTAGAGGAGTCTGGCAGAAGGAGGGTCTATGCATATGGTGCATTAGGAAAGTGGTTCGTAAAATCACTGTTTTGCCGACAGCTACTTATTGCGTAACAGGACTCCAAAGTCAACTGTAGAAGAGGGAAGAAAAAAAAGGTGCGAGGCAAAGAGCGAGAAAGAGTGCGAAAAAGAGCAAGAGAGCGAATAATAGCGTCTTACCTTCCTGGCTAATTATTGGGCATGCAAAGCAAATCACATCCCCAACCACAGCGTCGTCTTTCAGAGCCGGGTATATGTTGTGCTGGACAGGAATGGGAACATAATCTGAAATTCCAGGATTCTCAGTATCCCATACCCTTAATATTGTAAAGCCAACATTGACTGTGCGCATGATGAAGCTGTCATTTGTAGCCCCCTTTCCAATCTGTACCAAATCATCCCTGAAACCAAGAATATATATATATAAAAAAAAAAAAAAAAAATCAGACTGAAAAAAAACCAACAAGTGTACCATGCAAACTAGCAATGTTACAACACTGCCATCATGTGATTAAATAAATGCATTACAAACCTCAAGAAATTAATTCACAAATATATAAATGTTCTTATAAGATAAGAGATATGCTAGATAAATATCTGAGAGACCGGCGTCACTGACAAGAGTGCAGCCTGTTACGTCTGACACCACCGCGAGCACACAGCGGCATCCAGGCACAGTGCCGCCTTCAGCACCGTGTTATACACTGGATTTCACAGAAATTCTAACCATTTACATGTAGTCATGCACATTCTAAATGTCAGATACTGTGTCTCTACATTGTTGTCTTAATGACAAATTTGGGGCAGATTGCACAGAAAGTGCTGGTTCCACCATTTACATAAACTAATGGATTTGATAATGCACAAATACTGAATCTACTCAAACCTGTTAACTGCAAAGTTGAGAATGGAATTCTGAGCGTGGAAGAACTCGCCAATGTTGTCATGGAAACGGGCCGAGAAACGCAACGTGGCCCCCAGTGGAACTGCAGACAATAAATGACGGCTCCCAGTGTGTATGGCCGGGCCGGTCACAATGCGCATGTATGAGATGGGCGATACCTGCGTGATAAAAGCAGAATGCAAATAAAGCCTTTATAAAACACGTTCCATCACGCATACAACATACATTTATTCCCAATCTTTAGCAGAGCCCACTGCACTGCTACATGAAGACTAATATTTTTATTGCTAAAGGTACAGGTAAATTACATTTTGCTCATGACAAGTTCATACTGAGAAATTTGGTTAAACATCTGCTTGAATCATTGATTATATATTAATTGGCGGCTAGGTGTATATACAGTCCAATTGCAACATGGCAGCACCTCGGATCACACTCGGATCAATGTTATTGTATGTGCAAAAGTTTGATTTATTTCAACCGTTTGAGGAAGAGACAAAAAAAAAAAAATCGCTGCATGTCAGATTTGTCTGCGTAAATCGTATCGCACCCGATCATGGAAGTCAATAGATTTGTGGCAGAAAAAAAATTGGATCACACTCGGATGAAATCGGAGTATGGACCAATTTTCATGGAATGATGGAATGGAGAAGATTGAAAAACAATCCTCACTAAACGCATGCTCCACGCCATAACTTATTTGATTTTATCGGTTGTAAAATAACACCCAAAAAAAAAAACAAAAAAACAACAACAAAAACTGTTGTCTGCCTCCATGCCCCCAAAAATAAAAATAAACTCCTCCACCATCTGTCACGGGTGACAGACAATTGTGGTTTCTGGCCATAGAAGTTCACAGCGTTTGGATGCACAGAACGCTCGCTGACTTAACATTCTTTCTGCCGTTAGTATTCATTGTTCTAGGTAGCTTTCTGGCTGGATTTTCATCTATTCCCCTTTAGGGCCCCAGGAAGAGCTGCTTCTGTCCAATGGATGATTACCAGTATTCTCCTTGTGCTTAAATTATCCAGTCTTCGCTGGACTGGTGCTGGTGATATCATTTAGTTCATTATAGCTCTGGTTGCAAGCAGGTGGCTTGTACTCATCTGTGGCATCGTTGCTGAAAATTTGCTGGACATCTGCCTGAGTCATCTGTGGATAAATAGTTTATGCACCTTTCACTTGCAGGTCCTCCTTGTAACGTCTATAGTGTTTAGTGGGATTGATGAAGTGCTCATCCCATCTGTTCCCTATTTAGGGACCAGCACTAGGGATACCTAGGGTCAGGTATCCGGCTTGGCACATAGGTACGGAACTTATCTAGGGTGGTGAGGGACACAAGGGAACGGCAGTAGGTTTTGGTCAGGGGTCAAAATCTTCCTCCTCCCTAGATACAGGGTTTCCCTTTTTTTTTTCACTTGGTACTTCCCAGTACCTAGTGTAACACTATCACATCCACCTAATCTTTCAGTTTATCCCGCAAGGATACTGAGTGGGCACTTGCACCAGCTCCAGGAAGGTTTTCTCAACAACTGTAAATGACAAAATCTAGGACTTTATCTAAAGAGCTAAACGTTCGTCCACTCTGAATACGTTAACCTATACAGAGGAGCCCATTTAACTTTAGACAGTGGCTGTCAAAATTTATATGTCCAATTTCAAGTCACAAGGAGGGGTGGGAGGTGAGTAAGGCTCTCCTTAAAAAAAACAAACTGATTCCCTTTAATCTAAGGACAGCAAGTGGTAGGGCCTGAGACACTTATTTCTGCGATGAGTCACTTATGTGTGCTGTTTCCATGCAATGAGTGTTTTATCAACAGGAGATTATCACTGCCTGGATTAGATCCCACGTGACACCTGGTCAAACCTTGCCCCCGACACTGATTAGCAGCTCTCTTTCGTTTAATATTTCTTTATTGTTTTCAAGAAAAATTATATAACAAAGCATGAATATATATAATTTTGTAGTGCCCGGTTTTACAGAATATGGAAACGTTGCAGTTTGGTCTGGGCATTTAAATCTTATACAGCATATACTACAGTGAACTTTATCGTAGGTCTTACAAGAAAAATTCTTCATAACATCCTTAATGACATCTTATCCCAAGTATATATCAATCGTTTATCTTTTGTTCTATTTAATATGTAGATGCCAATATCATTCTGTATAATCTTGCCATATATTTCAACAAGTAAACCTATGTACACTAATTAGATAAGCAAGAGAAGGAAAAGAGGGGAAAGAAAGAAAAGCAAAGGATGAAAGGAGAAGAAGAGGGAGAAAGAGAAGAGAAAGAAGGAAAACACGAGAAAGAGAGAAGGGGAGATTCTGTAGGGTTCTGTAACGTGGCACCATGCCATCCTCCCATCAGGAGGGCCACTTCGCCCCGCCAAACATCAGTGTGGCAGCGTGCCCGTGTGTAACCAGGATTGGAATTGTTGTGTTTCTCTGAATTGAAGCCACGGATACCAGGTGGAAAAGCATAGTGAGTCTCTCCCTTCATCAAATGCTCTTATCTCTTCCAAACGTCTCAGGGCATCCATAGCCCCCACCCAGTCTGCTCTTCTCAATGTATAGGTGGACCTCCAATGTTTCGGTATGATCTGTCTCATTGAGATCATGAAGTATGAGAGCCTTAGAGATTGCCCCCCCGTACATTGAGAAGAGTGCCACTTCCGGCGAGGGTGTAACTTCCACTTGATGTAAATGATTATAGAGAGCAAAGACGTCTTCCCATAATCCCTGGATCCCTGGACAAGACCACCAAACATGCAGCATTGTGCCCACCGAGGTCTGACACCTCCAGCAAGTGTCTGAGACCTCTGGAAACATTCTGTGGAGCCTGGCGGGTGTCCTGTACCACCGTGCGAGGATTTTATAGTTGAGTTCCTGCATTCTACATGAGATGGTGGATTTGTGTGTTAGGTTAAATGACTTATACCACTGTTCTTTGGAAAAAGTCTTTCTCAGTTCTGACTGCCATTGCCCTACATACTCGGGCAGGTCCCCCCCCGTCCCTCCAGACACTGTTATGTTGTAGATTATCGAGACTGTGTGGGGAGGTGTTTCTCGAAGGAAACATAGTCTGTCAAATGGAGTCAAGTGCTTATGCATCTCAGATCTCGGAGACAGAGAGTCTACAAAGCTACGTAGTTGTAAGTATTGAAACCAATGACTTGGCTCTCTTGGCCGGTCATCTAGCAAGGACAACAGTGGTCTGCAACCCTGTTGAGTAATGACATCTTTAACACGTGGGATCCCTCCCGTTGGCATTGAAATCAAGCTGGGACGGATTTCGTGAAGCCAGCATTGGAATGCAGGGTTGCCCACCAGTGGTGTCATAGGGCCCGGTTCCCCTGTCAGCCTATATCGCCTATTGGCCCTCCTCCATGCAGTAGCCAGAGACAAGAGAATCGGGGAAATTCCCAGGGTCTCCAAGTTGATTCTAGATGATAACCAGAAGATTCCCTGCGTCATGGTTGCGTGTAGATCACATTCAATCTCTACCCACAATTTTCTGTCCCTGTTATGGAGGAGATCCAGTATGCAATTGCCCACCGATGCCGCATGGTACGCTTTAAAATCAGGTAGCCCCACCCCTCCACCCCAGCGAGACCTGTTCAACATGGAGTATTTCAGTCGGGGTCTGGTACCTCGCCATACAAAATTGCTGATCATCTTTTTTAACTTGAGGAAGAAGTTTTCTCCTAGATTCAATGGGATTGTTTGGAACATATATAGTATTTTGGGTAGAACATCCATTTTAATTGTATTGACTCTGCCAAACCACGAGATGGGGAGGTTATGCCAAGCCGTGAGGTCTTTTTGTATGTTTTTTAAAAGGTCTGGAAAATTATGTTCATATAGGTCTTGGTGTTTAGAAGGTATCTTGATCCCCAAATATTTTATGCAATTGCTGTTCCACTTAAAGGGAAAAACGGGTTTGAGGGCATCCTCTTCCACCGACAGTAGCGATTAGAGTTGAGCGCGGTTCGTGGTTCGTGGTTCTCCAGTTCGCGGCTCGAGTGATTTTGGGGCATGTTCTAGATCGAACTAGAACTCGAGCTTTTTGCAAAAGCTCGGTAGTTCTAGAAACGTTCGAGAACGGTTCTAGCAGCCAAAAAACAGCTAAATCATAGCTTGGTTTCTGCTGTAATAGTGTAAGTCACTCTGTGAATCAAACTATTATCACATTTCAGTGTATAGTGTGCGTGAACAGCGCCTTCAGATCACTGCTGTTTCTATAATGGCGATCGCCATTTTTTTTTTTTTTTTTTCTTGTCTTCCTTCCCTAAGCGCGCGCGTCTTGTGGGGCGGGCCAGCATGTCAGCCAATCCCAGACACACACACAGCTAAGTGGACTTTGAGCCAGAGAAGCAACGGCATGTGTGATAGGATCTGCATGTCACATGTCCCTGCATTATAAAACCGGACATTTTCTTCACGGACGCCATTATCTGCCTTCTGCGTCTTTGGTGTCAGACATCACTGTCGCAGCTCCGTCTTCCTGAGTCCTATAGCCGATACAGCTGTATGCGCTGCATACACAGCGTTAGACAGCTTAGGGAGAGCACTTTATAGCAGTCCTTTTAAGGGCTCCAACCGGCAGGGTCAGAGAGCCATAGGTGACAGGTCCTGCAAACAGCAACAGCGTCTGTGTAGCCCAGGTCAGGGATTTCCTACCTGCATTTCACCATTAGGAGGGAATAGAAAGGCAGGCTTCCATTCCTCTACCCAGAGCACCACAATCCTGCCACTGTACCCTCTTGTCCTCTGCACACTCCAACTGATAACTAAGCCATTATACTAGCAAACACTCAGTGTACCTAGTGGCATCCTATACGTGGCTATTGGACTTTGCTATAGTCCCACTAGTGCAAAGACATTTGCAGAGCGCGTCTGCCTGCATTGCACACTACAACTCATTCTAACCAAGCCATTATACTAGCAAACACTCAGTGTACCTAGTGGCATCCTATACGTGGCTATTGGACTTTGCTATAGTCCCACTAGTGCAAAGACATTTGCAGAGCGCGTCTGCCTGCATTGCACACTACAACTCATTCTAACCAAGCCATTATACTAGCAAACACTCAGTGTACCTAGTGGCATCCTATACGTGGCTATTGGACTTTGCTATAGTCCCACTAGTGCAAAGACATTTGCAGAGCGCGTCTGCCTGCATTGCACACTCCAACTCATTAAAACCAAGCCATTATACTAGCAAACACTCAGTGTACCTAGTGGCATCCTATACGTGGCTATTGGACTTTGCTATAGTCCCACTAGTGCAAAGACATTTGCATAGCGCGTCTGCCGGCATTGCACACTCAAACTCATTTTAACTAAGCCATTATACTAGCAAACACTCAGTGTACCTAGTGGCATCCTATACGTGGCTATTGGACTTTGCTATAGTCCCACTAGTGCAAAGACATTAGCAGAGCACATCTGCCTGCATTGCACACTACAACTCATTCTAACCAAGCCATTATACTAGCAAACACTCAGTGTACCTAGTGGCATCCTATACGTGGCTATTGGACTTTGCTATAGTCCCACTAGTGCAAAGACATTTGCATAGCGCGTCTGCCTGCATTGCACACTCAAACTCATTTTAACTAAGCCATTATACTAGCAAACACTCAGTGTACCTAGTGGCATCCTATACGTGGCTATTGGACTTTGCTATAGTCCCACTAGTGCAAAGACATTAGCAGAGCACATCTGCCTGCATTGCACACTACAACTCATTCTAACCAAGCCATTATACTAGCAAACACTCAGTGTACCTAGTGGCATCCTATACGTGGCTATTGGACTTTGCTATAGTCCCACTAGTGCAAAGACATTTGCATAGCGCGTCTGCCTGCATTGCACACTCAAACTCATTTTAACTAAGCCATTATACTAGCAAACACTCAGTGTACCTAGTGGCATCCTATACGTGGCTATTGGACTTTGCTATAGTCCCCACTAGTGCAAAGACATTAGCAGAGCACATCTGCCTGCATTGCACACTACAACTCATTCTAACCAAGCCATTATACTAGCAAACACTCAGTGTACCTAGTGGCATCCTATACGTGGCTATTGGACTTTGCTATAGTCCCACTAGTGCAAAGACATTTGCAGAGCGCGTCTGCCTGCATTGCACACTCCAACTCATTAAAACCAAGCCATTATACTAGCAAACACTCAGTGTACCTAGTGGCATCCTATACGTGGCTATTGGACTTTGCTATAGTCCCACTAGTGCAAAGACATTTGCATAGCGCGTCTGCCTGCATTGCACACTCAAACTCATTTTAACTAAGCCATTATACTAGCAAACACTCACTGTACCTAGTTGTATCCTAAACGTGGCTATTGTACTTTTGTCAATTCACAGTATTGGAACGTTATTTGCAGCACGTCTGCCTGCATTGCACACTCAAACTTTTTTAAACTCAGCCATTATACTAGCAAACACTCACTGTACCTAGTTGTATCCTAAACGTGGCTATTGTACTTTTGTCAATTCACAGTATTGGAACGTTATTTGCAGCACGTCTGCCTGCATTGCACACTCAAACTTTTTTAAACTCAGCCATTATACTAGCAAACACTCACTGTACCTAGTTGTATCCTAAACGTGGCTATTGTACTTTTGTCAATTCACAGTATTGGAACGTTATTTGCAGCACGTCTGCCTGCATTGCACACTCAAACTTTTTTAAACTCAGCCATTATACTAGCAAACACTCAGTGTACCTAGTTGTATCCTAAACGTGGCTATTGTACTTTTGTCAATTCACAGTATTGGAACGTTATTTGCAGCACGTCTGCCTGCATTGCACACTCAAACTTTTTTAAACTCAGCCATTATACTAGCAAACACTCACTGTACCTAGTTGTATCCTAAACGTGGCTATTGTACTTTTGTCAATTCACAGTATTGGAACGTTATTTGCAGCACGTCTGCCTGCATTGCACACTCAAACTTTTTTAAACTCAGCCATTATACTAGCAAACACTCACTGTACCTAGTTGTATCCTAAACGTGGCTATTGTACTTTTGTCAATTCACAGTATTGGAACGTTATTTGCAGCACGTCTGCCTGCATTGCACACTCAAACTTTTTTAAACTCAGCCATTTATAGTAGCAAACACTCAGTGTACCTAGTTGTATCCTAAACGTGGCTATTGTACTTTTGTCAATTCACAGTATTGGAACGATATTTGCAGGACATCTGCCTGCATTGCACACTCAAACTTTTTTAAACTCAGCCATTATACTAGCAAACACTCACTGTACCTAGTTGTATCCTAAACGTGGCTATTGTACTTTTGTCTATTCACACTACTGCAAATCTATGTGCAGCACCTCTGCATGACAACCTCGTGCTCTGTTTTTAATAAGCTATAATGATAGCACAAAATACTGCCATTTTGTGGCATCATAGAACTGGCTGTTGTATTCCATTAGTGCCCCACTGGTGACAAGCTATTTCTAGCACCTCTACATCACACCCTCATGCACATTTAGCTACGCTAATGTTATAGCAAACTCATGGAATTCATTGCTGCATTTCATAATTCGGAGGGATAGAAAGTCAGGCTTCCTTTAGCTTTTCCTTCTGTTCATAGACAGCATCTCCAAGACAAATTTCCCCTCCACGTCTAAGTGTGGAGAGGCAGCTAGTGCGCATGCGTGTGCCGATGTACCCCAGCTGCAGCATAATTACAGTGTTTCGCCTAGTGAGTATGCTCAGCCTGACTGTGCCATTCCTGACGCTAAGTCTTCATTTCGGGATACAGCGCATGCTCCCACACTAAGTGTGAAAAGCCTCTTTGCACAGGTGCTTGCATTCTGTGCCGGGTCTAAGTCCTGTTTTGTGCCTAGACACCATGCTAAAGCTGATAGTCTTTTTTCAGAGACTGTATTTCATGCTACTGAGCATGCTCAGGCACTTCCTGCATCAGAGACTAGGTCCGGTAATGAACTCTTTGGCCCTGGCCCTGATGTGGGGGTCCCATATAGACCACAGGGCATCAGGTGTCCTCCCAAATGGCTTGCAGAGGCCCACACCTATGACTTGTCACCGCATTATTGATGGTCAGACGATGACTGGTGAGGTGTTTGGGTCATGGCAGCCATGAGGTCATCATTGAAGTTGCGTTTCCAAATAGGACGCTAGTTATGCCACTCATGACGTGTCACTCTGCTTTTGTCTCCAGGAGGTGCATTGTGGTTCACCCTGGTTTGGGGCGGACCCAGGTTATAAAAGGGGCTGGAGCCAACAAGGAGGTGCGCAGTCTTCTATTATGCTCCGAAAGAGCACACCTCCATGTGTTGAACCCATTGCGGCTTTAGGCCAGAGGTAGGCAGGGATAGGGTGGTGGATGCAGGCCACCACCACAGTTGGTAACGCAGAACGGTTAAGACCAGCTCCTGTCCTAACAGTCCTGCTTGTGCAGCCCAGTGGCATTAACAGGCCTGCTGCTGCTGATGCGCCTGCTGTCCACAGGTGTGGCCCCTACGCACACGGTCAGCGTACTCAATGGCCCCTGTGTTGTTAACAGGGAGTTCCTGGGCTGGGTGGGCATGTGGACCCTGTGACGCTAACAGGGCTCACAGTCTCCAGATCCGAATGGCGTCTAACTCGGTTCAGGCTACTATTAGTTTCATAGCCACACAGCTCTGTATCCTCCACCAAACCTTCAAGTTGCCAACCTCTCCTTTTCCAACTGGGAGCACGGTGGACACTGACTGCTGAAGGTGATATATACCTTTCTCTTTCTTTTCTTATTAATTTTTGTTATATAGCGGTCACAGATTATATACCACTTTATCCAAATCTGCCAGTCCCACTGTAACAGATGTTGTTTCTTCAGCAAATGTTACAGTTGTTTAACCACCAAATCCACGGACCAAAATTTTTTTCCCCTTTCCAACACACCTGTTCCCCTTTCCAACAGCATCTGTCCTTTTTCAACTCATTTTGGGATATGACCAAAAGTGCAACTGTGCAGGGACACCGTACTCAACGCCATCTCAGCACAGCAGCCATCCCTCGGTCCCTCCGATGTGGACAAGTAAAAGACCATTTCCTCCTATCCATGACAAAGCGTTGAGATTCACTCTGTGCAGCACTGGTGTTTAGTGGACAAGTAGATCTAAGATTGCGTACCACATTCTGCAGATACTCCTGTATACGTGCGTCTATTTCTATGGCAGGAATTAGTTCGCCAAATTTTGTCTTGTACCGGGGATCTAACAGTGTGGCAACCCAGTATTCAGGATTAGTTCAAATTCATACAATCCGAGGGTCATGTAGGTAGTGCAGCAAGAAGGCGCTCATGTGTCTTGTGCATCCAGGAGGACCAAGTCCTTGGTGTGTTGGTGGCAGAGAGGTGAGAATCGTGCATCCTTCCTCTGCCCTCTACCCACAACCTCGCACAACCGAAATGTGAGCAAGCTCTCACTCATCTGCTGAGTCTTCCATGCCCATCGCCAGTTCGTCCTCCATTTCTTCATGGGCTCCTGCACTTTCATCAACACTTTTTGCTGATACTATGCGCCCTTGTTAATCCCTCTCCCTCACCATGACTGCCGCATAGGTGCCGCTGACCATCTGGACCTCGTAGATCTTGTTATCCCTTCCGCATATGACTCCTCCTGTACTTCCTCCCCTTCCTCTTGTCCCAACACCTGACTCCGAATAATAATTACAGTGTGCTCCATCATGTAGATGACCAGAATTGTCACGCTGAGAATGACATTGCCAGTGCTAAACATCTTCGTCGACATTTCAAAACTGTGTAGCAGGGTGCATAGGTCCTTGATCTGACACCACTCCAGCAGCGTGATCTGCACCACCTCTGGATCAACTTATCCCAGGCTATATGTCTTACCGTATTTCAGCAGGGCTCTGCGGTGCTGCCACACACGCTGCAACATGTGCAGATTCCAATTCCTGCGTGTCGGAACATCGCATTTCCGGCGTTTAACTGCCAGACCCTAAGACTTCCGGAGTGATGAAAGTTGTTGAGCTGCTGTGTGCGCACGATGGAAGTGAGCACATAGCGAGCGTGCCCGCTGCACAAGGCCATGTAGGCCGTGATGGTGTTTTAAAAATTGCTGGAGAATTCGGATCAACACGTGAGCCATAAAAGGCACGTGTGTCACATTGCCCTGAGGATGGCCCGCAGCCAGGTTTGCATCATTGCCGCACACGGCTGTTAAGTCACCAACGGAGTCCGCTCCGTCAATTTGTACTCCGGTCGCCAGGTGACAACGTGTTCCTTTCATGAATAGTGCTGATGATGGGAGAGTAGTCGATGCCAGCGGCGCAGGTGGACGCAGGTTATGCTCACCCACTGGGCTGCATTACCTTGACAGATGCAGAATCTCTGGCTGAATGTAGCTGGTGGGTATCTCACAGATGAAATACCATCATTCAGCTACAACCAATGGGAAGACACCACACCCTTTTTTATGCCCATCCTGTCTGCAGACCACTGCCAGACATAGCTATGAACCTCTGGTTAATTTTACCCCCAGTTCAGTTTTATGATTTTGTGTGCTTGTTACCTGACTACTTTTCCTGCTTGCTGTTTATGTACCTTGTTGGCCGATACGCATTTCACCTCTGCTTGTTTTCTGATTAAGTCCTGGCCGTCCCATTCTGTTCCTGTTCCTCAATTAATGTTTTGACCCTGCCTGACTACTATTCTCTGTAATAGCGGTGTGACTCACATTTCCCATACATTTCAAAGTAAAACTTTGACCGCCTGATGGCATTGAGCTCTGCTGCCAGCATAGTAAGGAGGTGTGTGGTAGTCCTTGTGCGCAGTTGCAAGGAAGGGTGGCCTGACCACACAGGGTTTGCGCAAAGGTAGAGGACCCACACGAGGTTGAAGAGGCAGAAGCAGTGTATTAACTTCTACATACAGAACAAGGATTGAAACAACTCGTGGGGACGGCAAGACTTGTACAGCAGACCCTTCTCCATCTCTCACCATAGTTTGCCAGTGCCCAGTCAGTGACATGTAATGACCCTGTCTATGCTTACTGGTCCAAGTATCTGTGTTGAAATGCACCCTGTCGCACACAGATTTTCTCAAGGAAGTGGTGATGTTGTGTGCGACATGCCGGTGTAGCGCGGGCATGCTTTTCTTGGAGAAGCAGTGGTGATTGGGCATCTGGTACTGGGGCACAGCGACAGACATAAGGTCTGTAAAATCCTGTGTGTCCACTACGCGTAAAGGCAGCATTTCGGTAGCCAACAGCTTACAGAGGGATAGAGTCAACCACTTAGCTTTGTCATGGGTCGCAGTAAGTGGCCTTTTATTTGACCACATCTGAGGGACAGAGATCTGGCTGCTGTCTGTAGACGGTGTTGAGTAGGGTGTCCCTGGAAAAATGCAGGTTTGTGAGAAAAGTGCAGGCGGAGACATGATGTTGGCTTCATCTTGCCTTCAGATCTGTTCATCTTGTATCATTTTTAAAAAACACAGCAAGCAAGGGTTACTCCAAGCGGAGTCTCCCTTTTTTTCCAAAAATTGGGCCCCACACAGACACCTTATCAGTGGCAGCACTTGTGCCCTAGTTGCAAACAGGATGTTTTGATTTGCATCAAGCACATTCCAAATCCACAAGCATTTACTCTCCCCAGGATGACACAGGGGTAGTAAATTCCTTCTGGATCCATGACTTGTTCATTTTGATGAACGTCAGTCTGTCCACATTGTCACTGGACAGACGCGTGCGCTTATCTGTCAGCACACACCCAGCAGCACTGAAGACACGTTCAGAGACAACGCTGGCAGCTGGACACGACAAAATCTTCGAGGCGTAACTGGAGAGCTCTTGACATTTTTCTAGATTTGAAGCACAAAAGGAGCAAGGCTCCATTTGCAAAGTCATTGCATCGATGTTCATTTGGAGATACTCCTGTATCATCCTCTCCATCCGTTGACTATGTGTCAGACTTGTTGTCTCTGGTGGCCTTGCAAAGGAGGGTCTAAAAAAATTATGAAAAGATTCCATAAAATTGCTGTTACCAGCACCAGATACGGTCCTACTGGTACGGGTAGACTGTTGAAGATGACGAGGCCGTCCCATGTTTGTCAAGTTACAACTGGGAGAATCACTCCCTTCACCTGCACGGTTGTTTGGTGGAAAAGCCGAGCTAAGATCGAGTAACAGCTTCTGCTGATACTCCTGCATACGTGCGTCCCTTTCTATGGGTGGAATTATGTCACCAAAATTTGGACTTGTCCCGGGGATCTAATAGTGTGGCAAGCCAGTAGTCATCATCACTTCTAATTTTGACAATACGAGGGTCATGTTGGAGGTAGTGCAACAAGAAGGCACTCATGTGTCTTGCGCAGCCATGCGCACCAAGTCCACGCTGTGTTTGTGGCATAGAGGTGCTAACCGTTCTTTCTTCCTCTGTCATCTCCCCCAACCTCTTTCAACTGAAATTTGACCAAGGTCCCCCTCATCTGCTGAGTCTTCCATGTCCATGGACAGTTCGTCCTCCATATCTTCATGTCCTCCTGCACCTTCCTCAACATCTCACCTGCTACCATGCGCCCTTGTTGATCCCTGTCCCCCATGGTCCCATGCGCTGCCGCGTTGGTGATGATGAACGTCTGGACCTTGGTGATGTTGTTGTGTCTTGCGCATATGAATCCTCCTGTAGTTCCTCCCCTTCCTGTTGTCCCACCCCCTGACTACGAATAGTGTTTAGCGTGTGCTCCAGCATGTAAATGACTGTAATCGTCATGCTGATAATGGCATTGTCAGCGTCTAAACATATTCGTCGCCATGTCGAAACTGTGCAGAAGGGTGCATAGGTCCTTGATCTGAGATCACTCCATCAGGGTGATCTGCCCCACTTCTGCATCTCGTTGGCCCAGGCTATACATCATGACGTATTGCACCAGGGCTCGCCGGTGCTGCCACAGTCGCTGTAACATGTGGAGAGTTGAATTCCAGCGTGTCGCCACATCGCATTTCAGGCGATGAACCGGCAGGCCGAAAGACTTCTGGAGCGATGCCAAGTCGCTCAGGTGCGGCGGTTGAACGGCGGAAGTGAGCACTGCAGACAGTTTCCGTGCCCTGGTCAGAAGGCCATCTAGGCCGGGACTAGTGTGTTAAAATTGCTGGACAACAAGGTTAAACACTTGAGCCATACAAGGCACGTGTGTCACCTTGCCCAGGCGAAGGGCCGCACCAGGTTTGCAGCATTGTCGCACACGGCCTTACCAGGCTGCAGGTTGAGTGGAGACAACCATTTTATCAAAATCAGTCTCCAGAGCTGCCCACAACTCAGTCGCTGTGTGACTCCTATTTCAAAGACATGTCAAGCTAAAGACCGCCTGATGCCGTTGGCGCTCTGCTACCAGCATAGTAATGAGGGGGTGCGTGATTCCTTCTGCGCAGTGAGAACGCTGGTGGCCTGACCAGGCAGGCTTGGGGCGGAGGTGGAGGACCCCAGATGAGGTGGAGGATGCAGAAGCAGTGGCGGAACTTGGACAGACAGAGGATTGACACACAAGTCGTGGGGACGCAAGACTTGTGCAGCAGACCCTTCACCATCTATCACCATAGTTACCCAGTGGCCAGTCAGCGACATGTAACGTCCCTGTCCATGCTTACTGGTCCAAGTATCGGTGGTGAAATGCACCCGTTCACACACAGAGTTTCTCAAGGAAGCGGTGATGTTGTGTGCGACATGCTGGTGTAGCGCGGGCACACCTTTCTTAGAGAAGTAGTGGCGACTAGGCATCTGGTACTGGGGCACAGCGACAGACATAAGGTCTCTAAAATCCTGTGTGTCCACTAGGCGGAAAGGCAGCATTTCTGTAGTCAACAGCTTACAGAGGGATAGAGTCAACCTCTTCGCTTTGTCATGGGTCGCAGGAAGTGGCCTTTTATTTGACCACATCTGAGGGACAGAGATCTGGCTGCTGTGTGTAGACGGTGTTGAGTCGGGTCGGGGTCCTGGAAAATGCAGCTTTGTGAGGAAAGTGCAGGCGGAGACATGATGTTGCCTTCATCCAAAGTTGGTGCTATCGATGTCTGAGAGAGCTGTACACACTCACTTGTTTCCCCTTCCAAACCAACTGACGACCTACCAAGCAAACTGCCTGTTGCGGTTACAGTGGTGGAAGTTGTGGTGGAAAAACAGGTGTGACAGCTGTCCCCACAGTCCTAGAAGATGACGAAGCGCGCGGATGCACTGGAAGGGGCAGGCGGTGGATGGTTCGCTCCGCTAGGCCGCATTGCAGCACGGTGAGCTTCCCATCGGGCCATATGATATTTATTCATGTGACGATTCATGGAAGAAGTTGTCAAACTGCTGAGGTTTTGACCTCTACTAAGAGAACCATGACAAATTTTACAGATCACATAATTTGGGCGATCTTTTTCTATGTCAAAAAAGGACCTGGCTAGGCAAGGCTTAGAGGCCATGCGACCTGTTGATCCACCCCGAATAATGCTCAGAGGCAGAGTGGTGGCTGAGGATGCAGTTGTAGACGTGCTACCAGTGCTCCGACTGTGTCCAGGAAGGCGCCAGGTTACTTCGACGTCGGTTGCATCCTCCTCCACCGCCTCTGTTGACCTCCTCGAGTGTCTGACTGTGGGTTGACAGTAGGTGTGATCTAGAACTTAATCATCAATTGTTGTGTTTGCACTCCCCTACCCCTCAGACCGAGTTTCTTCTTGCCCTGACCGAATATTTAAGTTGTCATCCCAATCGGGTATCTGCGTCTCATCTTCATCAGTATGTTCCTCATTGCCTATAACCACAGTTGTTGGAAAGGGCAGCATTTTGGTAGGCCAACAGTTTGCATATGATGAAAGTCAACCTCCAAGCCATTTCATGCCCTTCTAAAAGCATGTAAAACACAGCGAGGGGACTCCAACCACAGTCTCCCTCGTTGCCACTAACTGGGCCACACACACCCCACTTGACTGGCATCGGTGAGCCCCCTTTTGAAAAAGAAAAAGATGCTTTGCATGAAGCACTCTCAAAAATACGCGTGCCTTTCCCGTCCCCTGGCTGACCCAGGGGAAGAAAAGTCCTCTGAGAGCCATGACTTGTTCATCTTGGTTCTTTTAGAGACACAGCGAGGGGACTCCAACCACAGTCTCCTCGTTGCCACTAACTGGGCCCACACACACCCCACTTGACTGGCATCGGTTGACCCCCCCCTTTTGACAAAGAAAAAGATGCTTTTCATGAAGCACTCTCAAAAATACGCGTGCCTTTCCCGTCCCCTGGCTGACCCAGGGGAAGAAAAGTCCTCTGAGAGCCATGACTTGTTCATCTTGGTTCTTTTAGAGACACAGCGAGGGGACTCCAACCACAGTCTCCCTCGTTGCCACTAACTGGGCCACACACACCCCACTTGACTGGCATCGGTTGACCCCCCCTTTTGACAAAGAAAAAGATGCTTTGCATGAAGCACTCTCAAAAAATACGCGTGCCTTTCCCGTCCCCTGGCTGACCCAGGGGAAGAAAAGTCCTCTGAGAGCCATGACTTGTTCATCTTGGTTCTTTTAGAGACACAGCGAGGGGACTCCAACCACAGTCTCCCTCGTTGCCACTAACTGGGCCACACACACCCCACTTGACTGGCATCGGTTGAGCCCCTTTTGAAAAAGAAAAAGATGCTTTGCATGAAGCACTCTCAAAAATACGGCGTGCCTTTCCCGTCCCCTGGCTGACCCAGGGAAGAAAAAGTCCTCTGAGAGCCATGACTTGTTCATCTTGGTTCTTTTAGAGACACAGCGAGGGGGACTCCAACCACAGTCTCCCTCGTTGCCACTAACTGGGCCACACACACCCCACTTGACTGGCATCGGTTGAGCCCCCCTTACTTGACAAAGAAAAAGATGCTTTGCATGAAGCACTCTCAAAATACGCGTGCCTTTCC